>NC_142929.1:132192021-132247021 GCF_046866305.1 Octopus bimaculoides
TTAGAACATTTATAAATAGAATGTCTTACAGCTGTTTCCAGGATATTTATTATATCCCTTCATCGGAGATGGTGTGGGAAGATGGTTAAGCAATAGTTAATTTAGATAAGATACGAAATAGAGAATGAATTGGAGGAACGAAAATAGATGTGAGATATGCATGGATATTGTATTTGTAAATCCATTATTTAGGCAGAAGCAAAATATGAATAACCTGGTCGTCTACAGGAGTTTCCGACGAGGTTGTTTATATTTTATGACATTACATTAATCTCAGTTTTAGCAAAAAGTTGAAGTGTCAAATTTTAAAAGTGCATAATCCCCTAAACAAATTTAAAAAAAAGCAGGAACAGCTATTCGTGTAATAATTCATAAACCAACTGAGAAAAACAAAAGACTTCATTTTATTTATTAAGGAAATATCGGTCAAAATGACGCACAGAGAACAAACACATTTTTTAGCAATCATTTAGTAGTAACTTTAATTATGTACTCGAAGTAATCATTATGTTTAAGACAAGATTGAATTATAGTAATACGAATTCCAGTCATTCTAAGATTTTCATGATTAAACCAGACTACACTTAATTAACTATGTATAATTTTATTAACAAATGGTTACATTTGTATTTCGTGACCAGAAGCTTTCAATTTCTTACTTCACCCTCCCCCTTTTTTTCTCTATAGCATATTTTCCTTATGCCTAATAATGGCGACACAGTTAACTTTTCATAATAACAATATGTGCCCTTCTTTACAAAATGTAAATAAATATTTAGTGTTTAATAAAGATTAAAAAAAGAAATATTACAAGACCCTGTTAATTGCCGATGTCCTACTGAACATACAGTCAAACAATTCACCCACACACAAATGTGCACAAGTATTCACACACATACACATACACACACATAGTATTTAGATATTCACATAATCTTTTTATTAACTGACATAGGTCGTTCAAATTACATAAGTGCACATATGGGTTGAGTATTCTTTTTTCTAATACAAATGTACTACTTCATGTACTCTTCATCATAAGCAATGCATTCAAACTACCGTTGAATCAGCGTTAAAAAAAATTCCAGACGTGCAATGCTGTGTGCACCTTTTCACAACCACTTTAACCTAATCTGTGCAATCAAATTGTTGTTCCCAAAGACTGTCCCTCACCGGAGCAAACAGGTAGAATTCCTCCTAATGGCTTCACTAATCTAATCGAGAGTCTCAGGGTTCTGCTCGTTGTTCACAGTGGATCCCACATTCTCGGAAATTACACAAAATGACTCCCTTGTTTTCTATCAAGCAGTCGCTATGACTTCTTGTGCTAATCACTAGTTGTTGGACATTTTAGGCTTTGCAGAAGAGGAGCAATGCCATTCCCTGGCCTGAGTCTCTCTCATCAAGATACGCCTACGTTTCATCCCCTGTCATCAGATCGGAAAAACGTGTATTCAATTACTTCGAACATTTCTAGCTGATCTGAGCAGACATCAACTCATCTCTCAAATCGGATGTCAGTTTAATCGATACCGACTTTACGCATACTTTCTGATGCCTAAAATCTTCCACATCTTCTGTAATGTGACCTCAGTTGTGCAGCAAGCTGGCAGATAAATATTCGTCTCTGTCCACGCTAATAATTTAGTCCACTCGCTAGCGAATCGTGTCAATGGTCGACGTTGATTGTCTCTCAAAGAGTGGTTTGTCTATAACGCTAGTTTCTCTCCTTTATCATTGGTCTTGTCAATGGTGGCATCTCACGAAATGACCTATAATCTTCCGTGGATGTCGAGAAACCTACACCCGTCATAAATCAAAAACTCAGTTACGGCAGCTGCGTTTGCTAGTAACTCATTAGTTACCAGTAGCTAAAGAAAAGGAAGAGCAGTTACTATACAAGAAAAGTTAGTTCACCATCATTTGTAATTTTGATAAAACATGTCAGTTAATAAAAAAAAGTTATACCCACTGTTGCATTACAGTCGGTACAGCATCATGTGGTGCATGCGTGCGTGTGTGTGCGTGCGTGTGTGTATGAGTGTGTGTGTGCGCGCGCACCTTTATATATACTTACATAAATCTATTAATATATACCCATATATATATATATATATATATATATATATATACACATACATACATGTATGTATGTATGTATGTATGCATGTATGTATATATGTGTGTATGTATGTATGTATGTATGCATGTATGTATATATGTGTGTATGTATGTATGTATGTATGTATGCATGTATGTATGATCACGACCCTGCAGTTCTAGAATGCTAACAAATAATTCTATTCTGTCTTACACAGTTTATATATTAGTCGAAACGTTTACAACATAACTATTGGCAACTACCTCACTTCCTTATTATTACTACTCGGTTGGTAATGACAAAGGAATTATTCAGGCTGAATCTACTTAAAGTAACTATTGTATTCTGATTCATATCTCTTTGCTGGGGAATATATTCACATCCGTAAGCAACTGTAAATCTAAAGGGCTTCTTATTGTTCATAGATAAACACTCTACTTAACTAACTACATTCTTCATTCCATTGTGTAGTCTGATATACCTTTCTATTTCACCGACTTCTCAGTACTTACATTTTATATGATTATATAGGAAACTAAAGTTACACATTTCTATGATTAATGTACCAAAAGCAAATATAAATAAATATTCAGAAAGCTATTTTACTAAAGAAAGAGGACAAATGTAAATTTCTCTTACGGTTTGGATTTTTCTTTTTTGTTTTTGTTTTCTTTTTGTGTTTTCAATCCAAATCCAGCCGAAGTCAATTTCACCTTTTACACTTTCGATGTCAATAAAATAAGGTACCAGTCAAATATTGGAGCCGAGGTATCGACTAATACTTCACCCTCATATTTGCTGGCCTTATGTCTGAATTAGAAACAATGTATATAGCAATACTAAAGACGATAGATTAGCTGAATAGTCAAGGTCTTGGAGGAATGGTCTGCAATTAAAACGGTTGTTTTCATTCTGAGTTAAAATTCCGTTAACGTAAACTTCACATTTCATCCACCTGACGCCTAAAAAATGAAATTTCCAATCAAGTACTCCACGCGTCTTGATTGACTAACTCCATCCCAAGATTTCTGGAGTTGAGCCTTTAGAAATCACATTCTGGCGGCTTCTAGCATAGATAAAGAAAAAAGTACTATTCAAGTACTGGTTTTCACATACTCGAATATATCTTCATAGAAATTTCTAGCGTTGTACCTATGTAAGAAATCAAAATACAGCCAGGGTAATGGTGATTTGTTTTGCATATGCACACGGATATATATTTAGGGGAAAGGCAAAGTTGATTAAATCGTTTTTAATACATTAGTTACACCTTTTATCGACTCCTAAAGGATTAAATAAATTATCAAAGCCGACGATATTGAAACTGATAAACGTAAAACGATGTAAATACTAAGTGCTCGATGTTTTCCTGAAAGTCTATCGATACAACCATTAAGCACTAATCAAAGTCAATTGTAATAAAGCGGCGGCCAATAAAGTCTCAACCATCATGAGAGATGGAAAACCTACAAATGTATGCTTCATTTGTATATATCTACAAACAACACGCACATAAAAAATAACTAAATATACCCTTGAGATTTTTTTAAAGCTATCCTCATTGAAAAAAGTCAAATTAGTGATTTGTATACAAGCAATATATAGGTGTATATACGGTCGAAATATTTCATCACTGGTCAGCTAAATTATGAGTTAACACAACGCACGTTAGCAATGGCGATTACTATATATTCGAAACAATAGGCTATGAATACAAGGATTATGTAGTAGAATCAACAGCACATGAGAAAATAACAAGTCTGGAAAATGAGTAGAATATACACAGACTCTAAATTACATGTTAATCAGTGTTCTACTTTCAACTATTAAATGAAAATATGATTTGTATTTTAGGGTAAAAAAAAAAAGACTATTAACACACTAGAATCTATTGATGCGACATAATTCATTCAACTCTTGCCACACCTCTTCGCACACACACGCACCTCATCATACACACGCGCGCGTGCACACAAACACACGCACACGCACGCACGCACCACACCATATACACTCACAAGCACCACATCATACATACATACACCCACACAAACTAGCGACGAAAATGAAAGTATTCCATACCGCCGCATAATTCATCTATATACCTCTCTCTTTCTTTCTGTCTTTCTCTCATTCACTCTCTCTCTCTCTTTCTCTCTCTCTTTCTCTCTCTCTCTCTATATATATATATGTATATATATATATATATATATATATATATATATATATATATATATATATATATATAAAGCTCGCACGTACTTCTTTGCCCCTCCTGTACGTGCTTCACAGCGTTCAAGACATACACACTTCACGTCTGGCTGTACAGCCTTTTTGTTTGTTTATTTCACCGTTTCGTTTTCCTGTCTTGTTTTCCATCGGCCACTACCCCCCACGAAAACAATTTAATTTGTGTTCGTGGGAAGAACCATTTTAACGATGCGTACTGCCTTAATTCTTCGAAACGCCGGAGTTTTAATGGTGGTAGCTGATGAAGGGGATGTTTCTATGTGGTCTGCTTGCTTGTTGCACCTTGTTTACCATTTTGTCCTTGTTCTTTTGCCACGTCATGTACCCAGTTATGTATCTATATGTACATGTAGATGAACGTATATACATACATGTACATATATATGCATATACTCATATATTGTTTATATATATATATATATATATATATATATATATATATATATATATATATATATATATATAAGGTAAATTTATTATACACATTTGTAAAATGGGTATCAAGTACTGATAGTCACAAGGTTTGCAACATGGAGTTTTGTGTTATTATGATTCAATTGGCATTGTTAAAACCTTTCGCTAATATAATTCAGTACAAGCAATATTAGGCTTGGATATGTCACGACCCTACATGAAAATAAGGCCGGAGCTTGCAACATTTTCCACGGCATATATGTGACTTAGGTTACTATACGTGGCCCTCACCTTCAGCTGAGTGGATTGGAGGAACGTAAAATGAAGTTTTTTGCTCAATAACTCAAAGCGTCGTTCGCCCAATCTGAACATGAAAGCAACGACTTTACAACCAACCACTATCCTAACCACTGAGCCATATTCATTCGCACAAACAATACATGAAAGTGAAGTAAAGATATTTTAAAAAGTGTTCTTTACACACCGAAATCCCTGTCTTACCTTTAAGCTAATATATGGTACATTATATTTGAAGACAGCGTTACCTAATAGCCTATAATGCCAAATTACCGACACACGCACACACAGCCACTCATAAAACACGTATTATATTGCACATAATACGCACAGATACATAAATCTCGGTGTATTTGTTTTCATGCTGAAGTGTGTGTTATTCAGTTTTTTTTATGAGTAACATTAAGATCGAAAACAAGAAAGAGGTTTCTTTATTCATACAATGCAACACTCCCAAATAATAAGAAATATAATACATCAGATACCAAAGTGTGAGTTAGTGTATTTATTTATCGTCGTATGTAAGTAAGCTACCGCTGTTCAACCATGAGAGTTGATTTTCAATGAAATATTAGAAAAATAATTATTAGAAAAAGCTAAATAAATATAACATGCCGGAAAGAAATCTCATAATGATACAAAGCTAAAAGTTAGAACTAAAGAAAAAGAAGAAATTAAAACAAAACATGAAACTCTAACATTAAAAAAGGCGATTCAATCATCTGCCTTTATGTTGGCACCTAATGATTAATCATTGTCATTTCATTTTGTAAAGTACATATCAACAAAAAAGCAAGGTTCTTAGGTACGGCGATCGGAATCAACTTTCGAATGAATAATGAAGAATATCCTATATTCTAAATATCATATTTTTATTGATAAAAATCAAAAATGAACTTCGAAGAAAATACAAAACATGTGTCATGTCGTGTTCTGCATGGAAAAATATTGTTTATGTTGTTGCGTCCGAGAAGATGGAGTATCACTCGTAGAAGACGCTCCAAGTTCAAAAGTAGCACAAAAGTGGGTAAGTTTGCCTGGCGGGGGATTTCATTGAACGTTTATCAAGCTACCATTTATCAAAGTGGAATTTTATAATCAATGTTTGGTCTAAGTTTTCAAAGAGAAAGACAATGTGCTGTACATGACAGAAACACAGATATCATGTGTCGATTTGAATTGAGGTAAAATTCGTTATATTTTGTGTGGAAATTAAGATGACAAAAAGTAAACAAATGAATTACATTTTTACGAATACTAATTTCAGTGATAAGAATTGCAGTGATAGTAATGTTGAGTATATGGAACTTGAAGAAGCGATCGATGAAGATGGTAATTTTTGATATGATTTAGAGAAACATTCTATGTTGGGAATTGCTCATGAGACTTGGGAGCATAATGAAGTCTGTCTTTGTTAAAAGAATGGAGTAGCATGTTTGTTTTAGTATGGTTAAACATTACAAAATCTTGTCGATTGGACGTTTTCATTGATGAAAGTAGTGAGTACTACAGGATATATTAATCGTAGAGTTGATACAATATGGTGTGGTTATGTGGTCATATGATGATGATATGATGCCGTGAGGAAAGATGATATGGGTAAGATGACATAGATACTTGAGAATGCTGTGCTTAGGTGAATTTAAAGTAGGCTAAACTCCACTTAAAAACACTTTTTACAATTATTCACCCCAACAAGTGACATGATACGTTCTGATGTATAGATAACTCTTCTTAAGAATAGTTTTGCTGGATTCTATTGTTATTAATGACATAATATTTTGTGTTTTTTTCACAAAACGGAATAATATGTTTCATGAATTAGCAGCACAATTAAAACTATGATGCAATAACAGATAAAAGAGACAATATTTCTTTTCTTTTTTTTCTTTCTACTTGACATACCTTAGTATCTTTTTACAGTCAACTATACCAATTTCCTTACAGTTTTCAGTACAGCTGAAAATTATATATAAAGAAGGAAAGAGTTGTGCCTACAGTTTTTGAATATCTTAGGGGAATAGGGCTAAACGTTTGATCTTGTTTTGTGCGATTAGAATAAAAATTATATAAAATCAAAGTTAAAGTTCAATCGGGTGCTAAAATGTGGCAATGACGCTCTCAGCAGTAAAAAAGAACTGTTAAGTGGTGGTTTTATTTATCTATGCGCCCTTCTAAAGCCTAGCTAGGCTCATGGGCCCGGTTTCCCGGTTTCTATGGCGTATGTGTTTCCCCCAGTTGGACGGGACGACAGTCCATCACAGCGTTACTCAAGAAACAGTGACAGATAGTTGGGGCGAAAGAGTGCAACAGGGGTCGTCACCACCCCCTGCCAGAGCCTCGTGGAACCTTAGGTGTTTTCGCTCAATAAACACCCACAACGCCCGGTCTGGGAATCGAAACCGCGATCCTCAGATCGCGAGTCCGCTGCCCTAACTACTAGGTCATTGCGCCTCCACTAAGAGGTGATTAGTGATTACATATTGTGGGGAAGTAAGAGTTTTCATAAAGCTCTTTGATAAATAAAAGTAAACAAAATCCGTCAAGCAATGAAGCAATAAAAGAATTATATTTGTAAAATGTTAAACGTAAAATTAAACATTTTGCACATTGTATGAAAGGCGAAATTGTTATAAGGGCAATAATTAATTAATTTTGGGCTAGAAATTGAGCTTGAGGTACTTCTAACAGTAGTAGTAGCCGCAGCAGCAGTGCCGGCAGCGATAATTTCTTCACTGGCGGTAATGGTCTGCGATCTAGGTATGAGGCCAGCAATGTTAATGTGAAGGATAAGACGATGCCATTGATCCCTGTACTTAAATAGTATTTTATTTTATCGACTCTGAAAAGATGAAAGGTAAAGTTGAACTCGTCAGGACTTGAACTGAGAATGTAAGAAGTTGGAACAAACGTCACGAGGCATTTTCTCCGATGCTCTGACGATCTGTCTGTTTGCTGCCCTATTGCATTGCCTGTATTCAGAATGCTGAAGTATTTCCAAAGAGAACTGACCATATAATGATACTAACAAGGAATTGCAGTTGTGCTACATGTAAATCGTTTGCACACAAACTGTCAACGTTGTATCATAAATAATGTAAGATGTAAATGAGCTCTAGCAATAGCTGGGAAGTTAACCCTGCGACCTCTCATTCAAGGAGCAGCGTTGTAATCTCAGTCACTTTTACGCCATGGAAACTGAGTTCAGTTCCAGTATCCTGAATCCTAGGGCTCATGACAATCCAGGAGATGTGATGAGGTATGAAATATCTTACAGAATTTACTTTATTCCTTCATTTCATGGATCACTACTCTTCTCAGAAATACTGCAACTGTTGGAGTTTACACCCTCAACCGCTCTTAAAGCATAAGCATGATAAAGAAGATACATCTAGGAATATCAGCTCTTTATCTAATAAACCACAGTATTTGGTGGGTACTTGATTTTATCGCACCTGGAAGAATGAAAAGCGAAAACTAACGTCGGTAGCATTTGAACTCAAAACATGAAGTTCTAACAATTCTACTATCCTACTACCCTTGTTATTAGTTTGAAAGATCAACTGGTGCCTAAGACCTTATACAGAAAGTTATATTACTTAACTGAAGTTACCGGATCGTTAATCAAGCCTATTTGCAATGGCTAACTCTGTAATTGATCTTTTCTCTTTTTTAATATATTTCTTATTTTTAGAGAACAAATAACATCAAATGAAATGACATTAATGACATAACATAAGAAGAGAAGAAACAGGCAGACAAAAACAATATAGTCTGGAAAAAAGTCCACTCCCTGCATCTTGTTTATTATTTGCTATGGCATTCAGTTCAAAGCAACAATAAACGGCCGGCCGTACGCTTTCTTTCTGTCGCTCACACACATATACATATGCACATACTCACATCCGCACACGCACACACACACACACACACACACACACACACACACACACACACACACACACACACACACACACACACACAAACGCTGATAACGTGGGATACTCAAGTTGTACCTTTAGAAGTCAGAAAGTAATGCGAACGGCTATTAAAATTTATAAAAGAAAATTCGATACGAATCCGAATTCATGAACAAAGTAAAATGAGCGTCCTTTAACCATTGTTGTTATCTTCAAATACATCATTATTATCAAAAATTACTTACATTAGAACAACGCCACACATCTAAAGGAATATGTAAATTTTATATAAAATACCCGAGGGCACATCTCTCAGAAAGAGAGAAAAGCAAAGTTGGCTCTGTTGAGGAAAAACATGGTATATGGCGTGAATCATTTAATTAGTCCAGCACTGTATTGTCGTTGCTATTCCATTCCATTTCTCCAATCGTTGTAGATTCACTAGTAAGATGAAATTCCTGCAAGATGTTGTCAGTATACTTATACTACCTACTTGTCTACGTGTTGGAGAAAGCGATCTGTGATCGGATGATTATCCTTGGTTTTCGACACCTTTCCTTATATAGGCACAGATGTAATTCTTACTCAAAATAAATTGTACTTCATATTCGAGACTCCGATGAAGCTATAAGGTGTCATTCAGGCACTTAACTACAGGCCCACTGCATCGTATAGCAGAAACAGCTGCAAGCTAATGAAGTTCATATGATAATAATTTATTCTATTGTCATCTTTCTCTTTCTCACACACACACACACACACACACACACACACACACACACACACATATATATATATATATATATATATATATATATATATATATATATATAAGTGAAGGTATGCCAAGCAATTTCCTTCTAAATTACTAAATTATATGATTCAGGGTTCAGTACCACTACGTAGCAACTTGTGGTTCTAGTGTGTTCTACGGTAGACTCGGACAGACCAAAGCCTTGTGCGTGGATTTGGTAGAGGGGAAACTGAAAGAAGCTTGTCATATATATATATATATATATATATATATATTCCGAATTTGTGTAAATGTGTATAGAATAATGCATCAGTTGAATAAAGTTAAAACATGGTCTGGCTTTCCCGTTTTTATTATGGTATTTAAAAAAAAAAATTTTTTTACAATATTGAAGCATGTGAAACATTAAAAAAAATTGTAATGTTCATAAAGTTCATTTAGCGCTTTCATACGTTCCTAGTAATCATCGGATTTCAAAATGCATTTAACTGACAGTTGAGTTCTTGACAACTGTAGTAATATGATTGACTTCTTCCTTTTTATACCTCTTAGAAAGCTCCGACAGGCTGAATTTTTGAAATATGGTTTTGCCCAATCCACATGCAGCTTAAACGTCACGGTTTGCCAGGCGTACATGTATTACTGGCATAGATCTCGCCTTTACTTTAACCAATCACCTTTCAGTTTACATGTAATGGTTTTATGAATGAGCATACTTAGTTTCCAAGTGAGGTTGGAAGGAACATAAAAGAAAAACTGTTTATTGAAATGTTCAACCCTCTTCTGAACGGAAATAACAACAATAATAAAACAACCAGTTAATGATGTGGATTAAAAAATGTCTTTAACATATGAATAAAAACAAATTCTCAAACATTCCCACCATTTGAAATAAAGACGATCGAAATCAACTAAGTTTGCTCACTCATAAAGCCATTACAAGTAAACTGCAAGCTAATTGGTTGAATTAAAGGTGGGATCTTTGCCAGTAATATTGGTATGCCCGGCAAACCGTGATGTTTAAGTTGAATGCGGATTGGTCAAAACCGTATTCCAAAACTTCAGCGTGTTGGAGCCTTCTAAGAGGTATAAAAAAAAGAGAAGTCAGTCATTTTACTATAGTTATCAAGAATTCAACTGTCAGTTAAATATATTTTGAAATCTGATGATTACTACGAACGTATGAAAGCGCTAATTGAACTTTATGAACATTACAAATTTTTTTAAGTTCAACACACTTCAACATTGTAAAAAAATTATTTTTTAATACCATAATAAAAAACGGGAAAACCAGACCATGTTTTGACTTTATTCAACTGATATATATATATATATATATATATATATATATACAGAGAGAGAGAGAGAGAGAGAGAGAGAGAAAGAGATGGGGAATGGGGAAAGAGAGAGATACACATATGCATATATATATATGAAAATAATAAGGGTAGAAAATTTAGAGAAATTTTCTACCAGTGGCCAGCATGCGTAATAAAGTCAATAGACATTTTTTTTTCATATAAATTAGTGTACGTTTTTATACACAAAAGAGGTCACCTTTAACAGGAGACCTTACATGCTGGAAAGGGCAGTTAAAGCCCAGACCACGAGTAAAAGTAATTTCAAAGGGAATGAATAATAAATACATGTATGTATGTATATACACACACACACACACACACACACACACACACACACACACACACACACACACACACACACATATATATATATATATATATATATATATATATATGTATGTATGTATGTATGTATATAAACACGTACATGTTTACACAATAGAACTAAGCTTATCAATGGTCCCTGTATGAAAAGGGCAGGTATGCAAAGAATTTGTTATAGACGTCTTCTGCAAACACGCGCTGTCAACAAGACGTAGGAAGACAATCAAAATTATTTGATTTTCCTACATAAATAACATTATTAGCAAGGTAGCAATTCGGCAGTCAATAAACAATCGGTTTATTTAATTTATTGTATCTAGTGTGATGTGTCCCAGACTTCTTAGTTAAAAAGCAACAGTTTGATAAAACAGTCAAACGTCTCTGAAATAGTATCCTACCATTCTGTTTTGAAATGAGAAATCACATTAGGCAGTGTAGTCTTATTTATACCCAAAACGTTCGGTTCATCGGTGTCTGGAATGCCTTTCATCACAAGTCTTCTCGGTCGGGGTTGGCAACCTGGAGCTAAACAACAATCAATAGCCTTGTAAAACGTTCCTAATGTCGAAATGTAATAGATAAACTCCTGTAGAGATGATAATAGACAGCTCAGTATTTTACATTTCTTATTAAAAGAACTTTCCTTTATTCACACCACTAATTACTCTGTCAAAGAGGGAATGTCACAAAGCCCTAGCTTAGAGGTTCTCAGGCTGCAAAATAT
This sequence comes from Octopus bimaculoides, assembly GCF_046866305.1. Lineage (NCBI taxonomy): Eukaryota > Metazoa > Mollusca > Cephalopoda > Octopoda > Octopodidae > Octopus > Octopus bimaculoides. The sequence continues at coordinate 132,204,167 of NC_142929.1, forward strand.
CAGGCTGCCTTCCAATATCAGTGTGTGTGCATGAGAGTGCGTGCGTATATACGCAGATATATATAATATACATGCACATGCATATATATGTGAATGTGTGTGAGTTTGTAAGTATTTGTAACCGTGTGTTTGTGCGTGTAAGTATGTATAAGGGTGTGTGTGAGTGTGTTTCTGTATATATATATATATATATATATATATATATATATATATATATACATATGCTTACATATAAATATACATAAATGAATAAATACATTTGTATATATACACACACACATATATATATGTATGTGTATATGCATTCATATATATTTATATATGTATATGCATATATTTAATGTACATATATATACATATATATACATACACACACTTCCGAGTTCTTTTACAGGGCTTAGAAAAACTTAAGGACCGCTGCAATAAATGTGTGAATTTGAGAGAGGGATATGTTGACTAAAATCATAATAAACTAATATAGGTATAGTTGTAGGCCTGGCTGCGTGGTAAGAATCTTGCTTCTCAACCACATATTTCGGAGTTCAGTTCCTGGGGCATGTGTCTTCTACTATAGTCTCGTGCTGACCAAAGCCTTGTGAATGAACTTGGTAGATGGGAACTGAAAGAAGCCCAATATATATATATATATATATATATATATATATATATATATATATATATATATATATATATATATATATATATATATACATAAATATATATATATATATATATATATATATATATATATATATATATATATATATATATATATATATATATATATTCATATATGTATATATATATATATATATTTATATATATATGTGTCTATATATGTGTGTATGCATGTATGTATATACGTATGTATGTATATACGTATGTATGTATATACGTATGTATGTATTACGATGGATACATGTGAGTGTGTGTGTTTGCGTGTACCTGTGTTTGTCTCCTCCACCGTCTGACTACCGGTGTTGGTGAGTTTATGATTCCGTAACTTAGCAGTTCGGTGAAAGAGACCTAGGGAATAAGTATCAGGCTTTAAAAAAATTAACTACTGCGGTCGATTCATTTGATTAAAAATTCTCCAACGCGGCGCCCTAGCATAGCCACAGTCTAACGACAGAAACAATGCAAAGAGATAGGGAAAAAAAAGTATGCATATGTATACAATTGTGAAACTGGCTGATTTTTATTAATGAAAAGACAGAATAGTATTTGCTTCCATAGAATAGTGTTTGCCTTCTTTTTTCACTACGGTTTTGGACAATTTTAGAATGTGTAAAACTATTCTTAGTGAACACGGAAAATTTATTTATCCCATTTTTGATTTTCATAGGCGCATGCGCCTGCTTATTTTTCTCATAAAAGTCTGAATCCTTGTCAAACAGATATCGTCATCATAATTCTATTTTCATTGGCGTTATCATTAGGTTTCCTTATACAAATCGGAATAACTCACTGTAAACCAAGTCATCGGCTTTAGGAAGTTATGCCGCATCAACGTCCTTCTGAAATAATATTTATTTTAGCTAACACTTCCCTGTATTCATCAAGGCGGCTCAATAAGCAACATTGATACCCACCTCCGTATGTTTATAAACGTACCCAAACATATTTGCGAGTACCTATGCATAGCTCGCGCAAACATGCTGATACACACACAGGCACACACACGCACGTACACACGCACACACACATATACACACCATTCATAAATAAAGTTGAAATATTCTAAAGGCTCCAGCATGTTTCTTTTTCCTCGTCACATATTTCCCATCCAAGTGTTTTTCGGAGATTATGCTTCAGTTTATACGTAAGAGGACTGTGAATCATACGTTTTGTGAACTTTTAAACAGATGTACGCTGACAGCTGATGTAGTCAAAAAAGTTATTTCCTTGTATTTAGAAATTGATGTAGGTGTGCATGCGTGTGTCTATGTTTGTGTCTTCGTGTGTTTGCATATATATGCATAAACACATGTACACATACATACACGCATACATAGATACACGCAGACACACAGACACACAGACAAACGTTTATACATATGTACATATACAGACATATACATATATGTATATATATGCACATATGTGTGTGTGTGTGTGTGTGTGTGTGTGTGTGTGTGTAGGTTTCAATTTTTTTCTGTCCGTATGTCTATGAACAGAAATCTTTTTGGGTATTGCATATCTTTTACTCACGACTCTCCATTCTTTTTCTGCATATTTTCTTCTCTCTTATAAAGGGTATAACTTTGATAATTTTGATAGGTTTCGGTCAGTATAAGGTCTAGGACATGTCTAACTTAATAGCACCCGAAACTTCAGATTCTCTTTTGTTTTGTTTTTTCTTTGGCGCATTAATCTTCATTACACAGATATCTGTTTGTTGTTTCAGTCACTTTACATTTCTACGCTTTTTGGACACCTGTATTTGTTTGTCTGACACCGAGTAGTAAAATTTGCCTGCTTTTTCAACTCTGCCTCAAAATTTACTCATATTATCTCTCTTTTGCATTATATATCTATATGTATTAATATATGCATGCATGCATGTATGTATGTATTATGTATATATATATATATATATATATATATATATATATATATATATATATGGTAAAAAGTCAAAGTAGAAAATGCTAAAATAATTTTAGAAAAAAACATTTCAGTACCGGTTTCGGTCAACTGTAAGTATGGAAAACAATTAAATTTTGGAAAAATTAAAAGAAAAGTTTTTTAAAAAGAATATTTGCATAGTGTTCGAATACAAGGGGCATTTTCCTTGCTTCTGCCTGTTTCTGTCTGTCTTGTTTACTCTTGTGGGTTCGAGGTCGTTGTGAATTCTTAGTAGGGAAGAAGAAGAAGAAGAAGAAGAAGAAGAAGAAGAAGAAGAAGAAGAAGAAGAAGAAGAAGAAGAAGAAGAAGAAGAAGAAGGACAGCCGTATTTTTCTAGGACTTTACGATAAAGACTAATTTCTAGATATCCCATGACTAGGTTAGCAAAGGAGGGGCCCATTCTCGTACCCATCACAGTCCCCGATTTTTGTCGGTAGAAGTTGTCTTTGAAGACGAAGTAGTTATTTTCCAGGATGAATTTTGCTAACCTAGTCATGGGATATCTAGAAATTAGTCTTTAACGTAAGGTTCTAGAAAAATACGGCAGCCCATTCTCCATCTACATAAAAAATAACTGGAAGAGATACCTGGATGACTGTTTCATTCTTTGGCATGAAAATATAGAGAAACTTAAAGAATTCCAAGCACTTATAAATGGACTTGACGTAAACATTCAATTCACGATGGAATATAGCCAGCAACAACTTCCCTTCCTCGACATCTTCATTAAGAAATCTAACAACGTAATAGAAACAGATACATACTATAAGCCCACGGACTCCATGCAATATCTACCGTTCAACTCATGCCACCCCAGACACACCAGAATGAAGGATATGTACTATAGTTTCTAATGCAAACACCAGAAACACACGACTACATTTTCTTTTAATTTTTCCAAAATTTAATTGCATTCCATATTTACAGTTGAAAAAGTCTCAATGACCAAAACCGGTACTGAAATATTTTTTATAAAATTATTTTAGCATTTTCTACCTTGACTTTTTTTCCATATATATCAACTCGTGTGCTCCTTTTCAACCTTCTACATATATGTGTGTGTGTGTGTGTGTGTGTGTGTGTGTGTGTGTGTGTGTGTGTGTGTGTGTGTGTGTGTTCTTTTATTCTTTTATATACATATATTCTTTTATTCTTTTACTTGTTTCAGTCATTTGACTGCGGCCATGCTGGAGCGCTGCCTTTTTTAGCCGAGAAAATTGACCCAACGATTTATTCTTTGTAAGCGCGGTACTTATTCTATAGGTCGAGCCGCTAAGTTACGGGGACGTAGACGTACCAATATCAGTTGTCGAATGATGGTGAGGGTGGGGGGCAAACACAGATACAGAAACACACACATAAATATACACACACATATATATGTATATATATATATATATATATATATATATATACGTTTCTCTCTCTATTACCCTCATCTCCCTATTCCTACTTTCAATTTATCTTGACTGACCACTAACTGGTACACTCTCCCTGTCTTCATCTCTTTATTCCTCTCTTCCTGTTTTCGATTTGACTTTACAAATACATTCCCTACTTTTAGGTCACTTTATATAAACCTTCGATTCAATAGCACTGTGTACAAAGTCTATACTTGTAATGAACAGTTTTAAATACTATTGGAATCTACTCACAAGATATTGGAATCTTATATGTATACCATTATGCCTAAATAATGGATCTACAAATACAATATCCCTGCATATCTAACATCTATTTTCATTCCTCCACTTCACTGTCTATTTCATATCTTATCTAAATTAACTATTGCTTAACCATTTTCTCAAACCGTCTCCGATGAAGGGATATAATAAATATCCCGGAAACAGCTGTAAGACCTTCTATTTATAAATGTTCTAAAATTTTCACAGCCTTGATTTTTTTTCTCATTCTGAAAAAAATTATATATATATATATATATATATATATATATATATATATATATATATATATATATATATTATATATATATATATATATATATATATATATATATATATATATATATATATATATATATATATATATATATATATATATATATATATATATGTATATATATATATATATATATATATATATATATATATATATATATATATATATATATATATATATATATATATATATATATATATATATATATATATATATATATATATATATATATATATATATATATATATATATATATATATATATATATATATATATATATATATATATATATATATATATATATATATATATATATATATATATATATATATATATATATATATATATATATATATATATAGGCGCAGGAGTGGCTGTGCGGTAAGTAGTTTGCTTACCAACCACATGGTTCCAGGTTCAGTCCCACTGCGTGGCACCTTGGGCAAGTGTCTTCTACTATAGCCTCGGGCCGACCAAAGCCTTGTGAGTGGATTTGGTAGACGGAAACTGAAAGAAGCCCGTCGTATGTATGTATTTATATATGTATGTGTGTGCATATGTTTGTGTGTCTGTGTCTGTCCCCCACCATCGCTTGACAACCGATGCTGGTGTGTTTACGTCCCCGTAACTTAGTTATTCGGCAAAAGAGACCGATAGAATAAGTACTAGGCTTACAAAGAATAAGTCCTGGGGTCGAATTGTTCGACTAAAGGCGGTGCTCCAGCATGGCCACAGTCAAATGACTGAAACTAGTAAAAGAGTATATATAAATATATACACACACACACACACACACACACACACACACACACACACACACACACACACATTTATATATATATATATATATATATATATATATATATATATATATATATATATATATATATATATATATATATATATATATATATATAGTTTATTTAGAGCTTGTTAATGTTAATATCTCCTATTAATATACAGATAGGAAGATGTAGTGCTCGTTGTGAGCTATATTCAAAATAATATTTTTATGGAGGCAACACATGTGGAGTCTAAAAGAACATAAAATACACATTCGAAGCTTATATGAATACATATATTCTTTATAAAATGGAAATAAAATTCCAGAATACATAAATATACATAAATAGACAAATGTCGTTGTAATACATAAAACACGATTGAATTTAAGAATAATTTCTTTTGTAAGTACATTTAAAATTATAATACTTTAGTATGATGAAATTAAAAATTTTTCTTGAGAGGATTAAGTAGTAAAGAGACATACTAATAACAGCGAAAGAAAAAGATATAGAGATCACATCTACGGCCCGTTTCAGAGATCTGCCATGGAATATGAGATATTTCATCTTATTAATCATGGCGCTCCCCTCATCAGCATGTTACACAAAGTTCGAAAACACATCTACATACCAGGACCGGTCAACCGTCTGCAGCAATGTGAGATATTATCCTAAAAAACTTATACTTATATAATATTATCTAATTTACATATTAATGGATAGGACCAGAAGATTATGCTAAAAGGTATGTGTTAAGGTCTACCTGTACTAATATTTTGTTACATGTTAATTTTATATATGTGTGTGTGTGTGTGTGTGTGTGTGTGTGTGTGTGTGTGTGTGTGTGTGTGTGTGTGTGTGTGTGTGTAGATAAAATCGGTGACGTATTGTACCAAATTGTACCAATGAATTGCATGGGTGACAACTATTTCTTCCTATAACCATAATATCTTCGATGTTCTGCTATGTCAGAGTTGGGAGTATTAAGAGAATGGGTCGTGTTTGGATTTGGAAACAAGAAAAAGAGCACGGCTTGCGTGCTGCTACGTGGCATGGTGCATACTGATACCAAGTCACACCCGACTGCGCTTGATGCATGATAAAACATACATACAAAAGTACATACATACGAACATAAATGTACACACACACACATATGTATATGAATATATACATACATGCATACATACATGTATACATGCAAACACACACACACACATATATATGTGTGTCGCTAGCCAGTTGGAAGAGATGTCTTCCTGGGGCTATAAATGTCAGTAGCACTGTCCTGTATAAGGCGCCACACTTGGTTGGCATTTATATATATATATATATATATATATATATATATATATATATATATATATATATATATATATATATATATATATATATATATATATATATATATACTCACTCTCCCCAACACATATATAGATAGGTATATTAGAGAGAAAGGGGGTGATAGAGAGATACAAATAGGGAGAGAGAGAGAGAGATGTATATCACTCATATTTTTATAGAAATATATATGATCACAGATGTGTGCACATTCACACGCACATATATGTGTACGTGTGTATATATATCCGTGTGTGTGTGTGTGTGTGTGTGTGTGTGTGTGTGTGTGTGTGTGTGTATGCGTATGCGTGTACTTATATGAACGTGATAAATATTCTGAATCACCCTTTATTGTTGGTCTTGCATAGAAGAAAAATTAAAATAAAAAGTAAAAGCACTTCATCGCTTATTTGTCGTCACCCTATTTAGGTTAGACGAGGATTCATTCATCTGCTTTTCTTATTCACCCTACTTTTGGTTTCTGTCAGATATAGTGTTTATGATGACTCAGTAACGTTTTGGCTTCAACAGTTCATGTGTATGTTGTCACAATGTCTCTGGTCCTTGTTTCTTAAGAAAATAATGCAAAATGCTTAAACTGATATGTATACAAATATAACCACACAAATACATAGGAACACTACTGTCCATTCAGTCACACACTCTCTTGTAATCCTTTCCACACACATTCACATGCACACACATACAGATACATATGTATATGCGTGTCTGTATATGTGTATGCGTTTTTGTGTCAGTGTAGATATAAATGTGTGTGTGTATGTGTGTTTGTATAAATATATGTATATATGTAGCTTATGCAAGTATATTTGTATCTTTAACAAAATACAACCAGCTTTTCCTCTTATCGTCTATTACACTCTCCCTTAGTAACTTGTATCTATCAGTGATCCTTACGCCAACATTCTCCTAGAAGAAATACAATAGAATTCACACCTCATACCGCATCTTATTCCAAGCAGTTTTCTGAAGGAATAAAAATGAAGAGAGAATGAGAGAGGGTGAGAAAAAAAAAGCCTAGTTGTCTTCCTGACGAAAGTAATTAGCATAGATTTTGTTTTCATTTATATTGTAAAACATTATTCATGTGTTTATAGTTTACAATTATAACAGTCTGTCAAAACTTTAATTGCTTAAGATTTGATGGTTTATCATTTGATTTTTGTTTTTAATGTATTTATACGAAAACTGGTCAAAAACAACCTTCGAATGCTTCCTCTGCTGGTCGAACGTCTGCTATGTCTTTAAGCAGTAGTAAAATAGTTTCTTTCTCATTCTTTCTTTTCTTTCCCCTGGTGGAGTGATGACGATGTTAAACAATAAAACTTCCTCATATGCAGATACAGAGATTATGGAGGAAGTTATGAATATAATTCTGTGTTTGATTTCGATATGGGATAGAATATTCTGCTAATCCATCGCCCTCACATGATGTTATACGATTAAACTTTATAGAAGAAATACATCCCAAAAAAGAGTACATTGTTGAAAATTGTAAAATATTCTACGTGTGTGAGTGTGTAAGGGAACCTATTTCCATGGATGCACAGCAATGAATTTCAACCCCAAGAAAGTTATCAAACCCAAAGGCCCTTCTTCCTTACAAACATCGTACAGTCAAAACATTTTTACATACAGAACTTACTTAAAATATGTTAACGATAACAGCATGATATATATAAAAATAACTGTGCGTGTATGTGTGCACGTATGTGCATATGTGTGTGTGTATGTTCGTTTGCATGCATGTAGGTATAAACATGGAACGGCCTTCGCTGTGGGATTTAGGCTCGGAGAACAACTTAAAGAATTTAGTAAACAAAGCATAGCTACACTCTAACTTTTGCCAGACAAGCTTCCACACACAGAAGATGTTTTATTTGGTTCTATTAGTCCCAAATAATCGGTTCTATTATTTGGGATAGAAGTTCATTAATAGATCCCGATAACCGAGATGATGTCTGTCAATGAGGAGGGAAAATTGCACCAAAATACGGTATCTAATAGTGCGATGACGTCATTTGGAGCATGTTTTTAATACTCAAAATCTTTAAGGAAAAGTTGTGCTCTGAAACTAAATCTCACAGAGAGTGCCCTTCTACGCTTGTGTGTACATGAACGTGTTATGAATGATGTTCCCATAGTTATTTTGGCCTCTGCTATTTCTTCTAGTACATCAAATGCATTAAATTTAGAAGACGATTATCTAGGCAGGTAATGCAGCTGAATAGCAAGAACACTAAACAATACTTAGTTTCCTCTCTCTTCAATGTCATCGGTTTCTGCTGCAACCAATATTTCATGTGGTAAAATTAGTAGTAGGCAGTTATTGCATCAATTCGATTGACCAAACTATGGCCGCTTGCTGACATAAATCAACATGGAATCCTTGCAATGGCACAGGCAACACATTTATTGTATACTACTGTTGGATATTAGTGCAAAACCTAAATGATAAACACCAAAGCCAACATCCGTATGATTTGAACGAAAAGTATTATTTTTCGCATATTGTATCTCACTCTCATCTGATTTTGCCATCCAGTACAATAGTCTATTCCATAACCAAAATTATACATAACTACATTATGTGTGTATATGACAATTTCTACTTGAAGCTACCCTGCTTCTATATACTTTGTACTCAACGATATGTTATATAAATTAAAACATGTATAACATCGTAATTGTGAAAAATCATCCAGTTAGGTACTTGGCTGCTAGTTCTTTCTTATGCATGAAAATCTAAGGAAAGTATAGTTAAATCTATCTCATGGAGGCGCTGTATAATGTTTGCAATATCATATTATCTCACGAAGGTTAACAAATATAATTTCTGTTGTATATTAGGCGCTTCAGATGTAAGGTGTTATGGAATTTGAAGTTTCTACTGTTCATGGTTTCATAAAAGTCATTATCAGTGAAAGTAATGTGAAGATGTTTCATCAGAGAAACTTCTTTCCTGAACCAAACGTTCAAAAAGCTCAGTCGAAATGCAAAATAAAGTACATGAAATCGGATGGCAACTTGTTCTCACTAGTAAAATAGAATTATACAGGTTTAAGTAACAGAAAAGGTTGCGGCATTCACGCATTTTCAGAAATGGTTTTAATCTCATGAGTAAACTTACTGAAAACAGAAACCGCTTTCCACTTCGTAGTCTCATTACTTTCCTTGTCGAAATAAAACATTATCATGCTGCTGCTGCTGATGGTGATGATGATGATAATGATGATGATGATGATGATGACGACGACGACAACGACGACGACGACGACGACGATGATGATATACCATTATCATCTTTCGACTACAACGTACACTTGTGTCGGAATAACGGACGCACTACATATCCCGTTTCGTCATTTGTCTCTTAATTTCATCAATAGAAAAGGCATCACTATCTTTCTATTAAAGTTGTGACCATAGTTTTGGTGTGATACTCAGCTTTTATACTCCCATGGTACTGTTCTAAGATGATGACGTGGCTTTCGAGTAACTCTGTATGTCTCAGACACTCCGCAGCCAACTGGAGTGAGAGAAGTCACCTTAAAGTTACTCATTGGTCACTTTCTGCATCCAGTTAATTTGTAAAGGTAATATAGATGTAATAGACAGCAGGCAACGTGGCGATTGATCTGGTGACGATTCAAGTATCACACCTGTAAAACAAAGCTGGCTTGATTATAGCTATTATTACATGTAAAATATAATTGCCGGAATTAATATTATTATTACCAATAAAATTGTCTTCTCGATTACCACTATTATTACTAATAAACTGGTTTCTCGATTATCGCTATTATTACCCGTAAACGCATTACCGCTATGAAGATTCTCTTCTTGGGTTGTACAATGAAGCTACTTTATTAACTGATGCATGAGACATTAAATACTAGTTGAAATTATACATAACTGGTAAAGAAATTAGAGTCTGATTACTTGAAAAATATAGTTAAAACAATAACGATATGTTTTTAAAAATAATATGAATGTAATCAGAATGAAAATATAAATATAGCAGAATTTTACGCTACTCTAACGTACATATTTGAAGCTTCAGTAATCACCCATATGTCCAGAGTGATAAAGTTATGCGTGGCATTTCATAGCGAATGGAAGGAAATGGATTGAATATCAACGTCATAGCATTTAAAACAAGCTGTCATAAAATCTTAGTCGTTACAGAATTTGGGTTTGATTTTAGAATATACTAAAAATTTTTAGAAAACTTTTGTTATTATATTCAGTAGGATGAGTGATTTTTTTCGAAGCTCCATTGTGGCCCATACTATTTATTTGCCTGTTTTTTTTTTATTTTGTTTTGTTATATTCCATATCTTTATTTGCTAGAATGTATCTCCTTTGATCTGCATAGAAAATGCTCTGAAGATTAAGAATACTTCATTCAAACAATAGCTCGAAATATTATTGTATGTAGATGCATGTGCATATGTGTGTATGTGTAAATATTATGTATGTGTCTATATGTGTGCACATATGAGTGCACATATGAGTGCGTGTATACACACACACACACACACAAATATACATTTATATGCATATGCGTATGTGTGTGTATCAAACGACAGACAGACACCCGGGAATTCTATTTATAAATATGTTTTGTTTACAACGGTATATTTCAAGTACACACACACACACACACACACACACACACACACACACACACACACACACACATAAACACAGACACACACACACACACACACACACATACACACACACACAAAGGCGTAGCTGTCGACCATGTATGTCAGAAAAGATTTAAGTAAATGTCATCGTATTTACGGACATTTGTAAATTAATATTTATTTTTGTTTACCTCGAATGCCATTCGTGTAGTTATATTTATCACGGAGTTAAACACTGCGAATCATTCGTTTCTATAGAAACATTACGTAATTTCATTTTTTGTTCTGATCTGATTGCCGTTATTAACATATGGAAATACACTATTTACAAATTAGTAAGTGTAATAACCGATGCTTTATATGCATAGTGTGGTTATAACATGTCTACAATTTATTCATTATTTGTTGCAAATTATTCGTAATATCCAACGGTTATTTATATTTAAACAAGACTGTTTTCATTTCACTGATAATAAGAATTTAAAATAAAACACGGTTTGGTTGAGGCTAAACTGAATGTCCGAAGTTTGAGTCAAGCCAATTATAGAGAAACAGAAAATTTATTAAAATCTCTGTGTCACTTTCAGAATAGTTATAATCTAATTTATAAACAAACAAAAAAAGACTATTTTATTGCTTTCCATTTTAATGAAAATCCTTCACCATAAAAGTACATATTTATATAAAGCAAAGGTAAAATAAACGACAAACAAGTTGTTCGTTTCATTACCTAATTAAAGATTTAATTAAAATTTAGTGTAGTTCACCTTATATTTCCAAACTATATTTGGTAGAGATTTATCAGCCTGTGACTTCCTCTTCATTTGTATATTAGTCTAACAACTAACTGTAACGGATGCATTTTATATCATGAAATTATGTTAATATCAAATTCACTTTTATCGTTAGTTCCAGTAAAATTTTCTTTAAATGCTTGAATCTAAAAAAATTAATCCTATTCTTTAAAATTTTTAAACACAGCATTTTGCGGTAAAATAATAGTTTTTAAATTTCTGCTATTGGTAGCACAAAATTAAAAACTGTTATTGACATATTTTAATATATGCATTTATATTCACCGGGCATAATGCTTAGCGGCATTTCGTTCGTGCTTACATTTCGAACTCAAATTCTGCCGATGTTAACTTTGCCTTTCGGGATTCGATAAAATGAATACCAGTTGAGCACTAGTATCGATATAATCGACTTAGCCCCTTCCCCGAAATTTCTGGCCTTGTGCCAAAGTTTAAAATCAGTATACATGACTGTATCTACATTTACAGTAGGTTACAGGTTTGAATCTGATTTTTAAAAATTTGGAAAATTTATATTTTCTTCTTAATTATACCGAAATTATTTTATTTTAACTATTTTTATTGTTAAAAGTAACACAATTTCAGCCTCAATTCTTGCAAGATAACAAGTTTTAAATGTAATGCAAGAAAAATATATTCATAAAACTCTCTCTATTCAATATTTTAAAGAATTGATAGAATAATAATTCTACTGTAGTTCCTACTTTAAAGTCCAAAGCAAACACTTCAGGCAAACAAACTAATCACACGACACAGTTTCTGTTTTAAGTTGAAGATATCTTTCTTATGCTGATTACAGGGCCCTCGTGTAAAGGAAAGTAATGAGCTGTTAAAAAATGTAAAAATGCATGGAACAATATCAATTGTTAATGGTACAAGGCCTTCTTTCTTTTTTTATATCAAGATGAAATTAGGCTGACTTTTAAGATCATGCTATTGAAATTAAGTAATGGTGCATGTCACAGAATGATGTCGTAGGAAGTAATTGTTGAAATATTTGTAGATGGAGTGTAATACATTCCATCCACAATTATTTTAGCAACTAAGGTTTCGAAGCAGACGTATCCCATAACAATAACGAATTATTTCTCTCATATGTAAACAAGTAACGCTATTTTATAGTGAGAACTCAACTCCACCACCACTCAGCTAAAGAAGGGATAAGAAGCCATTTACATGTATTCTGTTTCTTGAAGACAAAATCTTCAATGATTTAAACCTCAACAGCTCCATAGATTACATGTATTTACTTGCTTGCGAAGATGATATTTCATCGAGAACCTTTAAATTTTTGTCACGTTGACGAGTACCTTACAATTGCTAATACAAATGCAAGTGTAAACGTATACAGTACTACACGTATAGCTTCCTGAATGTCTCTAGTTGCCAAAAATAGATTTTGAAACTAATCTATTGCATGATTGAATTTCACAATACTTATTTCGTACAAAACTCGTGTACGTATGCTTCTCAATTATCACATAATTTATGTCTTCTGAGGATTCACAAAATCATATGTTCTGTAGCCTTGTTATATTTCTTTTGCAGTTCCCTCGTACATGTCACTGAAAGAACGCTGCAAAGAAAAGCTTAACTAATTTAAGGTGATTACTGTTTCGGTCCCGTAGCTTTTCTAATATCAACAAATAGATAAGTCTTTTGAAAAATGTTGTTGATGCAATAGTAAATGTCAGTAATAAAGAAAATGTCAGATAAGGATGGCTTAGAATGTACTTGTTGAAAGCATTTGGAATGGAGTATGGTAGTGGTGAACAGTACTTTTTAGAAGACGTATATTAAAAGGAACATAGCCACTATCCTATCTGACTACATATTCTTTTTTTTCTTTATAAGTAATCTTCATTTTCAACGAATAAAATAAAAATTCTATTTATCCGTCATCAGAAATAAGAATACATATAAAAGATATTAAAACTCAGCCAACAAGAACCTCTAACTGGAATAGTTTATAGTTTATGGTCTATTAGTTTTATTGCATACTCACAGCGACAAACTTTCTTCTTAAATCAAAGTTAACAAGCTTATCAAATATTGTATTGTTATAGATCACGTAACTTCACTCCACAAAGTACTAGACATTTTAGCACAAGTCACTGCACATAAATATTTAGTTTCTATTGCTTATCAACTTCCTGTCATTTGAGGGGATTAAATACATTAAAATGATATTCGGAAATAAAACCAGTTTTTCGATTTCGTTGACGTAAGATACTGTACTGTGAAGCAAATCGGCTGAAGATAAATTTCAAACTCATTTAATACCAGTTTGAAAACCGTAGCTTACGCAATATTATTTTCTTTCCATTTTAGTTTTTCAGATAAAGAAGTAAGTAATAGAATTCACATGATAAGGTCAAAGGAAAGAAAATACCAGATCTAAAGGAAATAGTTATGTCTGCTAATGACGTAATATCTGCTCGTCTCACTACTATTTAGCTTTCTCAACTATTACCGGGGGCGAAAGCACGTGGAATACTAGACGATTTTCCTAATGAAACCTTATTTGGCACCTAAGAACAACTGCATTAACTACTGCATTGTTTGCAGTACTGCTGCATTATTAATATATTACACTCTTATAACTATAAATTAACACAAAAATATATCCGAAATTTACATGTGTTCTAACTTGTCTGCAGATTCTCAACTTTCTTTAAATACCATCAATCCTACTTATATAGTAACTTTCTAATAAGATTACATTCATTGGTGCTTTTAAATGTTATCGTGTTTGTGACTTATTTTTTTATTTATTTCTAATATTTTCGGAGTTGTTATTTTATGGAATAGTTTAGATTTAATTTACTTTTTATGCACGTTTATTAGATCAACAAATGTTGCTTTAAATTGTTTATTTATTCATAATACAATACATTGCTATTATTAAAACGTTGAGGTTGGATTAATACATAACATTTGTTTAACACATTTATTGTTAAAATCACCGATATAAAGTTATAAAACATCTTTCAGAAACGTTATTTAAAAACCAGTTTTGGGAAAAAAAGAATACATTTGAGTATATCATAATATCTAATTCAAATCCTGCCAGAATTAAGATCGCTTGATCTTTCAGACTAGGGCTCGTCTGAAAGATTAGGCACTTCCTGCATGCTATAAAAATCCTGTGTAATTTCCACAAGAGTCATTAACTGTTAAACTCTGTGTGTTTATACGTGTGTGTGTGTGCATGCGTGTGTGTGTGCATGCGTGTGTGTGTGTGTTGTGTTGTGTAACAAAATGAGGATGACCGTATTGCGGTTTTTATAACCTACGATCGTTTCAATAATCAATATAATTCTTTTTCATTGAGCAGCATGATGGGTTATACATAAAAACTATTTGAATTCATACGATATTAGGTGAAAGTTCCACAAAATGTTTCTTCAGGCCGATTCACAAAAGTTATTGCCGAAAAAATACCACAAACACACACACATGTACACGCATACACGCGATATCTATCTATCTATCTATATACATATATATATATAACGTTGACCACTAACGTGGACAATTAATGTACTAGAAATAGATCCCATCTTGTGTCTATTAAGACCTAAATTGTTCTCAACATGAAATATAGCAGCATACCAAAACGTAAGCGGGCAAAACATTCGATATTAGTTAATATATGATTAATTACCATATCTTATAATTATATATATATATACATAGTCTTATATATGTATATATTTGTGTGTGTGTGTGTGTGTGTATGTGTGTGTGTGTGTGTGTGCGTGTGAGTGTTTGAATACAGAGGGAGAAAGATACTGTCTCTATATTTATTTGGTCTAAGATAGGTTATTGTTTCTGTCGTGTCACTTTATGTCATGTTATCCCGTAATTTAATTGTCCGACAAATGGAGTTCGATTAAATTAGTACTAAACTGTAATCAATACTGGGGTCGGTATGATCAATAAAAATACCTGAAGGTCATGAACCGCAAAGATGACCACGGTGGGATTTGAACTCAGAACGTAAAGAGCCGGGACGTTGTCGGTCTGAATATCGTGAATGCTTTACAGGAATTTGTGATTGTACATATAAAACAGTGGTTCTGAATCTGGGGTCCGTGGACCGCTGGTGGTCCGCAAAGGTAGTACTGGCGGTCTGTGAATTAGATTCAAAATTTCATTCATATATATATATATATATATATATATATATATATATATATATATATATATGTATGTATGTATGTATATATATATATATATATATATATATATATATATATATATATATATATATATATATATATATATATATATATATATATATATATATATATATATATATATATATATATATATATATATATATATATATATATATATATATATATATATATATATATATATATATATATATATATATATATATTCTATAATTATAAGCATAATTATAATTAGGAGTCAGCTAATTGCTTCACCACATACCGAATTTAGAAATAGGAGTTAAAAATTCCTTTTCTACTACCGTAAGAATCTCCCAGACAGTAACACACTTTTTTACGTAGGCAAAGGTATTTTTCGATGTTATTTTTATGTCCACGGACATATTTCGTAGTGGTTAAGAGGGCGGGCTACTTCAGTGACCTGAATAATAATAATAATAATAATAATAATAATAATAATAATAATAATAATAATAATAATAATAATAATAATAATAATAATAATAATTTTATTCTTGGTTAGTATATACCGAGAAAATAATAACAACATCGAAAAATACCTTAGGAACGGGAACCCAGGTTCGAAGTTTCCCCTAGACACCTGATGAAGGCTGGAGGGTATATCAGCCGAAACGTTGTGTTAACAACAAACAAAATGAGGACATATATCTGTCAAATGTAAATAATGTAAATAATGTACATAATTCCTCATCTCTTAAATATAGAACTATATTAAAGTAGTTTTCTTGCTAAGCAGTTTTGAGCCAATCCTAGGCTTCTAAAAAAATTACCACAAGTTATATTGCGTCCAGTATTTTCAAGTTCTTTTACTCAGTCTTCAACAAGTCTTGAACTTTGATTTGTCTCTCTCCCTTTTACTGGGTCTCTTCCAGTGGAGTTTTGCATGTTTCACCATCGCATATTCCAAATTTTAATTCCACATTTCCCTGGTTTTGAACGAATATACACCCGGAATGAGCAGCGTCCTCTGAATGAAACTAATTGTTTATCAACTGTCATGTATGAATTTGGAACATAACCATCTTGCAAATTCTGATACCACATTTCAAATACTTCTCCTATGGGCTCCAATTTATCATCACTTCTCTTTATTCTTCTTGCACTAGCATCGTCACAATGCAATACTTGTAAAATCTGTTGAAATCTTCCCGGCTCATAATTTTGTTGAATATTGGGCGGCCATCTTCTTGATCCATATTGTATGACCTTTTCATGTTTAGATTAATAAACACCTATGAGAATAATCAGTCCAATAAATTTCTTTAGTTCAGAGTGATCAATTTCCTTCCATTTATCTTAGTAAACAACCTGTCCATTTACGAATTACTTCAAGAAGATTCTAGCGCATAAAGATTGTAAAATATAGCAAAATGGCATGGTCCATATTCTTGGTGCACAATATTGCAAGATGAAGTTCTTACTACTGCTAGAGTAGGAGGATTAGATTGCCAAACTTCTTGTCTCTCTCTAGAAACATAATGCTCATTCATAATTGGGTGGCTTGCAGATAATTGTTTTTGAGTATCTTCATCTGATGACACAGAACCTAAACTGTCCATCACACAATCATTTTCATCATCATCTTCGGAGCGATAGAAGGAATCACTACTATCTTCCCATTCTTCATCTAATTCCAATAACCTTTTCGGTATTTGGTCTTCACTCAAGTTTTCACGACTAGGCATATTGGAAAGCACAACTGAACTATATGAAACTTGATAGCAGACTAAAGGCAGATATTGCTATCTCACATATTTATACTCTCCTGAAAGATGATGCGATATATTGTCAGAATTGCGTCAACACATAGAAATATTGCATCACCCTATAACCTAGCAGATTGAAGGTGATGCAATACCACACAAATTTATAGGAATATTTTCATAATTTTTCCTATTATATCAAAAATTCAGCAAATAAATTGAATAAAATTTTATCTATATTATGTCTGATAAATATCTAGGAAAATAATATTTGATACTGCTTTTATTCTGTTTGGAATGTCAAGAGTATTGTCTAAATTTAATTCGAGGGTCCAATGGCCCAATACGGTAATTAATGTATAAAGTGAAATTTTCTAGCTTTTATAAACATACAGAAAATTTCTCATTTGACAAATAAAAGTGAGTCAAGAAAACTTAAGAGTCACGAGAAATCAGCAGAATCAAATTGTATAAACAGCAGGAAAAAGCAACTGAAAAAACTGAAATGGGTCCATTGGACCCATTGGTAGATAGAAAGTTAAACATGAGTAGGAAATATATTTCACGTTGTTAAAATACGAACAATTCAGCATATAACCACTAATCCTTTCTACTATAAGCACAAAACCTGGAATTTGAGGGGAGAGGGATAGTCGATCACATCGACCCCAGTACTTGCCTTGTACTTAGTTTATCGACCCCGAAGGATGAAAGGCAAATTCGACCTCGGCAGAATGTGAACTCAGAACGTAACAGAAGAAATACCGCTAAGCATTTGGTCCTAACGACATTGCCAGCTGGCCGCCTTTGTATATAACCACTAATGGAACAGAACAGTGATCAGTTAGAGATATCAAATAAAATAGTTAGATATCTTCCCTTCGCTAACACAAAGAAACGTAAAAGAAGAACAATAAACTCACACGTACGCTAGTAACGCACAATGAGATGAATTTATTCTACGCAAACGCATACAGCAATCTATATACATATGTGCGAGCCAAATGTAGGTGCATCTATCCGGTTTTTCAACCTGCTAAATATAGCAGCCAAATTTCTCTCAAACCAATTCTTACTTTGTTATAATAGGAGGAACGTGTTGGGTAATATGGTCCTAGAAATACTATCTATGAAACGAAAGACAAGGGTTGGCTATAGTCATTGATAGTAGTTTTTTCTGGATCACGACCGGCCAAGAGCTAAAGACCTATAGCGACTTATATTTGTGCTCTTAACATGACGTATTATTGGTACTGCATTGTAAATTTTGCAATAAGAAGACATAAAAATAAAGCTTACATCATTTAAAACTGATGCAAGAGAATGAAAACCCAATCTATTATGGGTGGTTCTAGTACAGAGGTAATCAAATCTGTAATATTTTCCTGTCATATCCTTAAGACAGTTACACACCCTCCATTAGAGCTCATTTTATTATATACTTCAATTATGTTAGTCTCTCTCTCTCTCTCTCTCTCTCTTCTGTACAATCAACAGGAATACGTACTAAGTAAAGTTTGTGTGTTTCAAGAAAGTGAAATTAAAACCCATGTATCAAAACGTGGCAAATTGATCTTAATTATTTTCATGGATTTAATGAGTTCATTGCTTTTATTGCTTTTAATGGTTTCTTGTGTTGTTGTAACTTTATAAGTAAACGCGCGTTCATACCGAACACTCTATGTACGTACGCATGAGAACATACGTATCAAAATCTAGATAGGGACTATCATAAGTATACATACACACGCACATACATAGATAGGTATGTTTGTGTGTGTGTGTGTGTGTGTGTGCGTGTGTGTGTGTGTGTGTGTGTGTGTGTGTGTGTGTGTTATATCCTTATGGATAAACGAATACACTGCAACAGTGTAATAACAATAAAATAGAAACAAACGGCAGCAACCACACGGAATGTAACAACAATCTTTTAAGAACCAACAGTCCAACACGCAAACTCGAACTGTAAACTTTGACCTCCAACTTTGAACTATTAACATACGTATTATGAACGTTTTCTTTATTTGTCACACTGGGTATACACGAACTACCAACTACCTCATTTACTCAGACCGCTACTATTTATATTTAGTGGTCAAGTCCATTCTCGCCAGCGGACGTCGTACTCTCGTACAACAATATATACACATATCTATTTAAGGAAAGGGCATACTCGGCACCATCGACCCCAGTACTAGACTGGTACTGTATTTAAAGATATCGGAGGGATGGCAATGAGTTGAATTCAGATATACTCGAGATTGCTGGTTATACTCGAGATTGCTCCAATCTAACAAGCTCCAAGGAAACAATTAAGCTAAGAGCATTAGATTCCTTGGAAGAAAGCAGCAAATGCATACGAAAACAAGGACGGGGAAAAAACAGAGAATGTTACACAAATACAAATAACAGGACATAACAACAGGTGTCTTTCGACTAAAGATGAATTAAATTAAGCTGGCGTGTGTGGAAGTAAAGCCTTACGGCAGGGATATAAACATTTTATTTATTTTCTGTAACAATGTAAACTACACAGAGACCTGAAAATTAACTAAGCTGCTTTGTGTTCGTTACTTCTTACGAAACAAACTTCAACTAATTATGAAACATTTGTAGCTTCTATTTTACTTATTTCACCAAAAAACTTGGGATCTTTATTTGCCTTGTTAGCAGTGTTAATGGCTTATCGACATTCCTTTTAACTCCAATATGGGAAGAAGTGTGTACTTATGATGTTAATAAACACATTTTATCGTATATTGTCCACGTTTTGTCTTCTACAGTAGCCGCCTAAATACTTGAAGCTTACTAGCTTCCTACGCTAGGCTCTCTGGATCGTACTTACCTACTGCCTGTGTGTGCATGCATGTGTGTTTGTATGTGAGTATGTGTGCGCGCGCGTTTGTATGTGTGTGTACACTTCTCTGTATTAGATTAATATGTGGACTGTTAGCCGAGAACGTAAGAGGATGCCCACACGATTATCTGAATCCATGTATTATACTAGAAAGTTTTATAATTATGATGAATTATTAGCAAGCAGATATTCACATGCACATATAGTTTTGGGCATACTTATGTATGTGCGTATATGTGTACGTGTGTGTGTGTGTACGTGTGAGTGTGCATGTGTAAGCATGTATATATATATATATATATATATATATATATATATATATATATATATATATATATGCATATATATATATATATATATATATATATATATATATATATATATATATATATATATATTTATATATGCATATATATTTTTTTTATTTATGCGCCCTTCCAAAGCCTAGCCAGGCTCATGAGCCCGGTTTCCCGGTTTCCATGGCGTATGTGCGCCCACCCCCAACTGGACGGGACACCAGTCCATCGCAGCGTTACTCAAGAAACAGGAAGAAAGAGTGAGAGAAAATTGGGGCGAAAGAGTAGAACACGGGTCACCACCACCCCCTGCCGGAGCCTCGTGGAGCTTTAGGAGTTATCACTCAATAAACACACACAACGCCCGGTCTGATTATTGTTGGTAAGGATGGGTATCTATTTGCTGGAGACATTAGTGTGCAAATGTCCATAACGAAGTGAAATTTAAGCCAACCTATCTTTTATCAGTTTTGTTTGCTATACTGTTTCTAAGGGATTTTTACTCTATGACAAGATAGTCGACCCAAATAAGAAAAATATTTTCTTTGTTCAACATCTTGACTTACATATTCATTCTCCGCAGGCAAGTATCATGTCTGGCCTGCACATGTTATCATAATTGTACTTACGGTTAAAGTGAACAGATAGCTGCAAAGTTATTTGTGAGTGTTAGACATACGCCATTTTATGTTTTCAGGCTACTGGCTCACCAATTTAGCTCACATTTTTAAAATGTCATGTTTCTATGTTGAACTTCTTTTTCTCATGGCTGGGTTTCGCTTTTAAATCTCTCTTTATGATTCAATGAATCTACTTATATCAGATTAAGACGGACTATTAGCAAATGAATGAAATATCTGTATTTATTATGTCTGACAGAAACCTAGAAATGACTGTCTCTATTCTCTTTCAGATAGAATTAAAATAAGAAAGGAAATCTACATAAGTTTTATTTAGATACAAAAATTATTCGAGCTTGTACTGGATTTAGTTAGTGAACTGCAGTCAGACTAAAGCACCGCCTTCTGGAAATAATCGTAGAACTTCATCCCAGTACTTTAAATTCTGGTACTTATTCTATCGTTTTCTTTTGCTTAACCGCTAAGTAACAGGGAATTAAAACAATGCCTGTTGTGAAGCAGTGTGGGGGCAAACACAAACGCAAATATGCGCGCGCGCACACACACACTTACATATATCTATATATACATACATACATACATACATACATATATATATATATATATAATATATATATATATATATATATATATATATATATATATATATATATATATATATATATATATATATATATATATACATTGACGGGCTTTCCGTAGTTTCCGTCAGCCAAATTCACTAACAAGTATTGGTCGGCTTGTGGCTATAGCAGAAGACACTGGCCTTGCAGTGGGACTGAACCCGAAACCACATAGTTGCAAAGCGAGCTTCTTAACCATACAGTCAAGAAAGACTGTTTAATATATATATATATATATATATATATATATATATATATATATATATATATATATATATATATATATATATATATATATATATATATATATATATATATATATATATATATATATATATATATATATATATATATATATATATATATATATATATATATATATACAAACGCACACACACAATAATAAAAGGAATTCGATGAATTGTTTCCTTTAATGTCATATAAATATCAGTCGAGAAACTTTTCATTGGCCTCACAAAAGCGCCTACCCATAATTTCAGGAAAATAAATTTTTCTCTAAGTTCTGTTTCTGTCAATGTTATAGCCACATCACCTTTTCACACAACTTCAAGGAAGAATGATATCCAACAAGGGGCAATATTACCATAACAGGAAATAATAAAAATGGAAAACAGCTAATTTCACTGAAGCTTCAAAACAGCGAGGGTAGAATAAGAAACTGAAATATCGTTTAAACACTGGAACTCTTTATGTAACTATATCTGGTAAATTTAGTAATGCTCTTTGTAGACTTCAGTAGCTCGTCTTTATGAATAACATTCATTATAGGCTATGTGATGTAACATTTATCTACGTTAGTTTGAAATTTGAGGTAAATTATATTAGTTTTTAATTTGAGAAATATAAAACCACATAGTCTTTATTTCCACAGTAACGGAAGTACGGGAGTGTGTATTGATACCTACTCGTATTTCCGCGGGTCAGCCAAGATAAACTGATACGGTAAAAAGATAGCCAGCAAATAGACAGCAAACTTTTACTCTGTCTCTAGTAAAATCACCGAACTGTGAGGGTTAAAGAATAGTCGGACAGGCGCAGTGTTTTATCAAATAAAATGGTTTTAAGCTGTTTCAATTTGTCAATCTCCGTGCCGAAGAAAGAAGAATTCGGAACGAACAAATGTTGAACTCTCTTTAGTAAAGCGAAAGGTGGAGCGACAAGTCTACTAATTTGGTGTGGGTGGTGGAGTGTTCAGGTCTGGTGTCTGTCAATTTGAGATTCACTGATATAAATCATCCGGTCATAGATACAACAGGACACACTTTATTCACCTTTCAAAACCCCGGGAGACTAATACAAACATGAACAGTTTATTATATAACTTGCTATGCCAGTTTGAAATTTTGTTTTAAGTAATATATCTTATCCAACCGAAGAGATAATGTTTATCAACTAATTACCATCTGAAATTGATAAGCTCACTGTCTCACGTCGCTGCAGAACAAAACCTAATTAAACATAAAAGTTTTATTATTCGTTCTTTACTCATATATTCTGGGTTTGGGGCCGTGGAGGAAACTGAGCTCCGGTTTTTAAAATATGTAAATATTTTATTTGCATCATGAAAATGTCCAAATTTTGAAGTCATTTCTTAATTCAGAAGTTATTTATCGTAAGCTACTTTAATATGTTTTTATTTTCTCTTTTCAGGTTTTACACAATTTGGTGTCGACACGTGGTTTCATTTTGTGGTTTTTATGCTTGTACACTGCATGAACATGTCTCTACATTATAATGTCGTCATCCCCACTTAGTTCTGGATAATACAAATGTTAAAACCATTACAACACACGTCTCAAGTGAGTCGTTTTCAATTGTTTGCTATTTTATTTCAACTTACATCATTTTCCTTCTCCATATGGTTAACGAGATATGTACTGTTATTATTACTGAAGTTATTATTGTTGTTTTTGTTGTTGTTTATTATTATTGTTATTGTTTTTAATTCAAAGTCAGTCCTGGTCGTGGAAACCTATGATTAAAAGCATTCCGCTCGTAGCCCTCCGTTCAGTTTATTCTAGAATGATATTATGTGGTATCCTCTATTTAGAATCAAGGGAATGTTACTTTCGAAAGATTTGGCTGTTATTTCTAGCGTATAACATTACTCTGCTAGGGGTCACAGTCCGGTTTTGATATCCTGTATTAGCTGTAACTCTTTAGTTAAATTACTAATGTCTTGGGAAAGTCATAAAAGTAATAACTCCTACACTTATTTCCGTGTAAATACCGAAAATCAATCCCCCAATGATATGTGATGATAATGATTGCTAAGAGTTGTGCACGATATGAGCGTGTTAGTGTTTATGTGTGGAACACTTGCTTACTGAGTAGCTATGAAGTGAGACAATATATTTATTGGAAACAGGCGGAGGGACAGTGTATGTACTGAGACTGAGTAGAGAAAGCAACTTAGGAGCAGATGCTGTAACAGTAGGCACACAAAAAGACAGGAGAAGAAACAGGAAAACAGTGAGCTAGTATTTAGAGTGATTTGGTGAATGTGCTTCTGTGTGTGTGCGCGTGTATGTGTGTGTGTGTCTCGGAAGTTACTGGCTGACCACTCGATTGCGAGCAGGCTGACAGTGATTTGTCTAATTCACACTCTATCTGCGCTAGTATAACAAAGTTTGTTTATCTCTCATATTTCTTAATTGTAGTGTATCCAAGATTCAGATATGTCTACCACAATTTTACTTTCTTACATTAAGAAGCAGCAAATTGTTTGTTAATGTAACATACACTCATGCATATGATACTAACTTCATTCGCTCTTAAACATTCCTCGCACATGTGATGAAATCTAGACAACTGCACTCTCCTGTGAACATAGACTTCGATTACATCCCTTAAAGGGAGTAGTATCTCACAACGACACAAAGACAAACATGGCACATATCAAAGAAGCAATATTCTACCTCGCTCTCTAAACTCATTAAGAAATTGCCATAAACCCCTCATAGTCGTAGCACAGCTAAGGGGTGATAATTTCTGGCGGTCTCTAATGACTACCTCCTAAATATATATAATATTGGGAAAACGTCATAACAAACAATAGGTTTCCTCTTTGGGGTTACAAATACTTGAGCATTCATCAGTTACTAACCTTCTCTAAATATCTCAATAAGAACCCACATTAGATTATTGGTCGCATAGCTGTAACGATGCTACTACTACATGCATCTTCACACAAGACTGAACTCGAAAACCGGTCGTATAGTTAATTGAACAAATATGCTTTTCTACTCTAGGCGCAAGGCCCGAAATGTTGGGGGAGGGGTCCAGTTGATTAGATCGACCCCAGTACGCAACTGTTACTTAATTCATCAAAGGATGAAAGGCAAAGTCGACTTCGGCGGGGTTTGAACGTAAAGACAGACGAAATAC
Organism: Octopus bimaculoides; assembly: GCF_046866305.1. NCBI lineage: Eukaryota > Metazoa > Mollusca > Cephalopoda > Octopoda > Octopodidae > Octopus > Octopus bimaculoides. Next base: position 132,230,122 of record NC_142929.1, read on the forward strand.
CGGTAAGCATTTCGGCCGGCGTGCTAACGTTTCTCCCAGATCGCTGCCTTTGATTGAACAAATATTATCTCACCAACTCACTTAAAATTCTGGCTTACTGCTCTGCTGTTTCTTCTCCTTTCCTCCTGTGTGTCTACTATTACAGCATCTGCTCCTACGAGCTTGCAAACTGTATGCTTTCTCGAGTCAATCTCAGTCCATACACTGTGTCCACTAGGCTCTTACCAATAAATATATTGTCTTACTTCACAGTTTCTCAGTAAGCACTTGTCCGAACTTGATTTCCCAGAATTGTTCTTTCAGTCATCAATCAAGATTTTCAAACAACATCGACAGCATCTATCTAACCGGAAGCAAAAACATAAAAGCTTCAATGTGATCGCTTGTTCTGCCAAAATTCGTAACCAAATTTCTCAAATTTCTACTATCTTGTGAAATTGCAACCGAAGCTCTCTTTATCATCTTTAAAAATATAGAACATATTGGCTCATGCTGTCTGAGAAAACCTACGTCTGAAATGACTAGATGGTGAGTCATAACTGCTCAATTAGGGTTGATTTGGAGCTAAACAATAATAATAGGACCCACGAAATTCACGAGTACTTCTCGGCTTCCTCAAGATGACTTGAGAATGTTTTCCAAGTTTAGCAGACATCGTAGGTGTTTATCAAATGCAGGAGACATTCTTGCTTGTAAAACAAAAATATTAATACCAACCGGAATAGTGCAAATGGAGATTGTAGCTTAAAGACGCATAAATCAAAATACAGTCACATATAAAGCAAGATGCAGTAATACATCAATGTACCTCATAAACTGTTTCTATAAACTCGAGAAGAGACAGCTAACGAGGAAAACTCTACATGGTTACTCAAGTTGCTTGAGGTAGCGACCTTATGTTTCTCAACGTTTTAAGAAATCTCACAAAATATTGTATTCCAAGATACATCTAAAAAGGCAGGATGGTTGCAGCTAAAGTGCTGCTCGAACATGTTTGGACAGGAACTAAGCAACGACATGTTTGTCGATATATTGACTGGGTGCAAATCCGACAAGAAAAATTAGTCTCTGAAATCATATTTATACTTATGCTCACTCATCGTTTACATTTTTCATTATATCTAAGCATAGGACGAAGAGAAAGGGTAATATTGTGATACCTGATTCATTTAACTTCAACCAACAATCGAAACCGAATTGCTAACTCAGTTTGCTTGGAATTCGTCCTAGATATGAAAGTATCGCACATTCTGTTCAGGCGGATAGAGACATAATCACTTATAGGCAACGCTAACGTACCAAATTCTATTGTAAATCCTGTTTCGCATTAAGATTGTCTTTTTTTTTTTGTTAAAGATGAACGATTCTAGCTTTGTATAATCAGCACTAGTAGCCCAAAAGTCATTTACATGATGCAGAAGTCATATACCTTAAACCAAATTAAACAAACATGCATATGAGAACATTTAAAAAAAACTTTTCTATACGCTTTGTATTACATGAAATGCACTTGTAGCTCTTGTTAATTTACATCACTCGGATCACTACCACAACCCCACCACCATCGCAGCTGGTATCGTCATCGTCGTCCTTGTCGTCGTAGTTGTCGACATCTTCATCGTTGTCACCATCAATCAACATCGTTCTAGTCTTGAACCAGCGGAATATTCCAACTACGCACAAACAACAAATTTTTCAATACCGTTAACATTAGCTAGACAATATTGCTTTCCAGATTTTTTGCCGTAATCTAAGACAGAAGCAGACAACCCCTAATATATCAGCAATCACATTGTAGCTGCAGAATCTTTCACATTACCAGCTTTATGCCCATCTAACACGATGATATATAGAAAACCATACCATCTGTTGAGGATGACGAGGAAGTTATGCAACACAATCAACATATACACGTATTCTGATAGAGGGACGAGAATAATATTATGCTTCAATCCTGGACCCCGTTCATTGAAACCAAGAGATCGGGGAACCGAAACAAACCTATATATATATATATATATATATATATATACACATATATGTGTGTGTGTGTGTGTGTGTGCGTGTGTGTAATATTTTTCAACCCAGTGTTACTGTGTTGCATCACTAATTTTCGAAGAACTCCCATTGCACTGCACGCCGCTGATATATATTCTTTTCTACTCTCGGCACAAGGCCCGAAATTTTTGGGGAGCAGGCCAGTCGATTAGATCGATGCCAGGACGCAACTGGTACTTAATTTAAGGACCCCGAAAAGATGAAAGGCAAAGTCGACCTCGGCGGAATTTGAACTCAGAACATGAAGACAGACGAAATACCGCTAAGTAATTCGCCCGGCGTGCTAACGTTTCTTATTTCTTTATTGCCCTAAGGGGCTAAACATAGAGGGGACAAACAAGGACAGACAAAGGGGTTAAGTCGATTACATCTACCCCAATGCGTAACTGGTACTTAATTTACCGACCCCGAAAGGATGAAAGGTTAAGTCGACCTCGGCGGAATTTGAACTCAGAACGTAGCGGCAGACGAAATACCGATAAGCATTTCGCCCGGCGTGCTAACGATCCTGCCAGCTCGCCGCCTTGCCGCTGATATATATATATATATATATATATATATATATATATATATATATATATATATATATATATATATATATGTATGTATATATGTGTATATATGTATATATATGTATATATATGTATATATGTGTATATATATGTATATATGTATATATATATGTATATATGTATATATATATGTATATATGTATATATATATGTATATATGTATATATATATATATATGTATATATATATATATGTATATATATATATATATGTATATATATATATATGTATATATATATATATATATATATATATATATATATATATACATATATATATATATACATATATATATATATATACATATATATATATATACATATATATATATATACATATATATATATATACATATATATATATATACATATATATATATATATACATATATATATATATATATACATATATACATATATATATACATATATACATATATATATACATATATACATATATATATACATATATACATATATATACACATATATACATATATATACATATATACACATATATACACATATATACACATATATACACACATATACACATATATACATATATATACATATATATACATATATATATTGATCTTTTGGTTAAGAAATCGGCAACTTATCCTCTACACACCTTTATATTTGAGGCATTTATGAAAGGCAATAGAATTTTCGTGAAGTTCTGAACCAGGTTCAGGACCCGATTAGATGAGATTGCCATCTTTATTAACAACGCTACCGTAACTTCATTGTCATGTTGAAGGGTCATAACAGTTATTTTGTAAGCGAATAGAATAAAACTAGGGATCACACAGATGCTATTTTGCTTATGCTTGTTTGACTTCTGTTTTTTTTTTTTATTTTGTTATTTTTTCTGATTTCTTTCTCAATCTCTGTTGGTGGCAGCTAACACATTCCAAGTGGTTACCGCAGATTATTATTGTTTTTATCTTCTACCTCCATTTCTCTCTCATGCTCTCAAACATTTCGATGTAGCACCACATTGACCTTATATTAAATGCCCCTCCCTTTTACTGACTTCAGTCGTGGTACCCCCGGTGATAACCTTTATGTTCAGAGCCATTACACCCGAAGTGCCTAAAAGCAAAGGCACATGCCTTAGTGAACCCACCTGTGGCTTCTTGAAAGAGTAAATGAATAAATAAGCAAGCAAACAAAATATCATGGAGTATTTATTTAATCAACTCATATGCAGTCTGCTGGCTGGCTGGCTGACTGGTGTAGTTCCTAAATTTATCCGATTTTCTGATGTTGCGTTTGTTATGTATGTACATTGTGTATTTCAAGTAAAAACAGATGTAAAGGCGTAAAATAAATAAACTAACACTAAAACTAAAAAAAATTAGAAGCCGACCATTTTTCCCTACAACCACTACCACCACCACCATCATCCTCCCTCGGCCGCAAAATACTGCTTTCATTTCGAATCATCATCATTGCTTCACATTCATCCCCGCCGACATTACCGTACAATAACAACTACTACTACTACTACTACTACTGCTTCTGCTGCTGCTGCTGATGATGATGCTACTAGCCAAACATCATCATCAACCTTCACTTCTTAAAGTATTTCCATCACTGTTGTCATCATTAACTCTCCACCATTACCGATACCGTAATTATTACCAACCGCTAGCTCCCGCTCTCTTTCTGTCTCTTTCTTTCTCTTACTCTCTCCCTATCTCGCTCTCTCTCTACCTCTCTTTCTCTCTCTCTACCTCCCTTTCTCTCTCTCTACCTCTCTTTCTCTCCCAAGTGACATTTAATCATACATGAGACCCGATAATACTTAGTCTAGAAACACACCCACGGAAAGCATTACGTATCCCTAAGATAGGAAATCTTCTATGAGATAAAGAAACTAATAACTATGTACATACTCGGAGGTGGAATACACGTTCTAAATGTGCTATCAGGTTCTTTTATAACGAGAAATGGTTAAATATATTTATGCACACACGCGCTCGAGCGATCATGTGCGTGTATGTGAATGTGGGTGGTTGAGTTGGCGTATTTTTTTTTTATTTATGTGTTTCAGCCAAGTGGCTGCGGTCATGCTGGTGCACCACCGTGAAAAGTCTGATGCTCTACCGACTGAGCTATGCGGTGTTTATATACGCTAATCATTCTACGTGTATTATGGTAAAGACAAGGTGTTCGGGATAAATTTGACGGTTTGCATATAAGGAAAAGAAAATACAGTAACTCTTCCAAAAAGAAAAGTAGTTTTTAAAAAATCAAAAATATCATCTAAATCTGTGGTTCTCAGTCGGGGCCCATATGGCCCTTGAGAGTACTTTCTGATCCAGGCTTAACTTGTCACTAAAGATAAGAACCAACAAACAATTGGTATTTTACCTTAAGTCTGACCATTCTTTTTGTTCATTTCAGATTCTTTAATCAATTGTGACATTTTTGATATTCCTTAATTCGGTTTAATATGATACATTGTATTAGAAAGTTAATCAAAATTTCTTTCATTACATTACATAATACTATCAATTTTTCTTCTTCTTTCGTCCCATCTTTTAACAATCATTGATCCATGATAAGCTCTATGACAACCAAAGTGGGGAGTTCTACTGATCTATTTACTGTGGTGCTATTTTTTTTTCCTCTTTTCAGCAAAAAACATATTAGAGCGTCTGAAATATACTCACATCATGTGAAATACACCTTAAAACCCGAAGGGTATTTAAGAACCACTGCTTATATCTAGTTACATAGCGTTAAGGGGATAACATCACCTAGATAGAATGATGGCCGTCTTCAAGTAACCTTCTCAATAACCAGGTCAGCCGAGGTATGTAGAATATAACGATCTACCTAGAAATATAACGAAACATCTGAAGAAGATTTGAACTCGTTATATAAGCAAGTAGTCTCATATCTCATCGACCCGGCTGTCTTTGATCTATACAAATACATGCTTTTGATCAAAACTGTAACTGTGTCTTTCTGCAACAAACTTTTCATTACAAACCTCCTGTTTTACTCTGTAACTCATTTCTAGTACTTTGTTTAACACAGTTTGATTATTTTATGTGCTACTCCGAACCTATACTGGCAAACGCATTTTTTTTTTTTTTTCGTATTCAAAAGTTTTAATAACTGATTTATTTTATCAACATGAGAGGAATGTAGTATCCAAGAAAGCTTTGACTGCGTTATTCTTCCTTAGGTTAACAACTCCACGCAAATATCAGATGAAGCAGCTATAGTCACAAACCAAATAAGGCTATCTGGAGTAATGTTTTCCGAAGAAAGTTATTCTGCGACACATGAAAAACATTATATAATGCATCTCATATTCTAAAACTATATTTCCTTTCAGGAGACACTTCTATGGGTTTGGTGGATACTGATCGTCAAATTAATTTTGGATTTAAGGAATTACAGGTGACTGTATAGAATGTATTACTATACAAAAATTTTACTAAACCAATCCTTATAAATTAATACATTAAATAATTAATTAATGAAATTCGGAATTACATTGCAGTGTGTTTCATTTGCCATAATATGAAATACCTACCTCTACTATTAATCATCTACTGGAATATTATTTAAGTTTTTAAGTTCACTTTGCCGCAGAAAAGAAATAACAGAATGAACAAATGCAAAAAAAAAAACGACAAACCGAATTATTCTTAATTATTTTGTTAATTAGGACACTCTCAATTTGTGTAAAGTAGATGCCTTAGATATTCGAGTGAGAAAATCTTTGATGCTAAAATATACTCTCATATAAATTCTTTATATGACCGTCTGAAATAAAAAGGAAATTAGAAATTAAAGAAACAATTTCTCGGTGGACAACTACAAAAGTTAATTAAATGAAATATATCCAAACAAATGACTCAGTATTAATGCAACTTTTGATCAATGAATCTTTTGGGAATTCTACGTTCAGAAGAGTCTAGTACGAGTTAGTTTTGATTTCTATATTAGAAACAATATCAATGATTTCAGGTACAGTCGATTATAATCGAAGGCAGCACAGTTTCGAGTGAAGAAGGTTAGACAGGATTGGAAAATAGTATCATTTACAGAGAACTATGCGTTGTTATAAATGGCAACAAGTAGATAGATAATATATGAGAGGAAGAGAGTGTGGTGTATAACAGAATCTTGAGGTACCTCACACTATTCGTACTCCATCATCCAAACATTGCATTGTCAGAAATTCTCATTGATGGGGGATTAGTGATGAATGAGAGAGTAGAGTAGGGCTCTGGTGGAGTTACACTTGCGGAAGTCGTATCGGTTATCAATGTTGCTAAGGAGACACACTATCTTGAAAAGGTGATAATGTTAATAGCTGTTTCTGTCACGCTTGAAACAATAAATGTAAAAGCCATACGTTGATGTTTCGCCGGGTAAGAGGAGTTTTTCTTTTTGGATACGTGGCATTTTGTACGATAATGAAACCAAATATTGAGGTAGATCGCAATAAAGAAAAACTGAACAGTCTAGCAAGAAGAATGGCTACTTTTGGTGGGAAATGTTTGAGGGTAATATAAAGAAGCCAGTTAATTGGCTAAGTCATAAGAGCATCGGTAGGATGTTTCACGGTATTTATTTCGACTCTCTGCGTTCTAAGTTCAAATCGGGCTGACATCGACTATGAATTTTGTTCTTTCAGATTCGATAAAAAAAAAAAAAAACGTACTAACCCAGGGCGGTGGATTAATTGAACTGTAAGAGCGCCAGAAGGGTATCGTTGCGGTACCTGTTACGGTTTAGAAGTGAGGCGAGAAAAACTGATTGGTGTGTCTGCGTATGATAACAAGAATGTGACAATACTGATGCTGTTGCGGAAATAAATAACCTCTCTGCAGGAGGAAAGACTGGGGAAGAGTTGTTGATGGTTGTAAGAGTTTGAAGAGCGTTAGAGACACCAGGGGAATTTAGTAAAATTAAAATGGAAGAACGATTTATTGCATATTTATTCTTAACACGACTGGGCAGGTTCAGACGCAAAAGATGCTGGTCACTGTAGTCTACATCATAGGAGAATAACTTCTCCTTTTACAACGACACTGTGTTCAACATGCTCAGCTCATTAACACATGGCATTTTAGGACACCAGTGTTTCGGCATGTTGTGTCTCATCAGCCAGAAACAGCCGAAACTCTGACCCTAAATGAAACCGCTGGTTTTGTATATACTTTCAGCGAACAAAGTATTTGCTGATCTGCGTTTACATCTGCCAACCAATAAAAAGTTATTTACATTGTGTACAACAAGATCTAGAATAAATATTTGCATAATTATTCTTACCATATCAAAGCAAGTTCAAACTAAGCTGGGAGAGAATGAATTATATCAAGTGGATGGGTTTACAGTTGGTTACTAGTTACGAGACAGGAGGCAAGGAGAGTGGATTCTAGATATTGTCAAGTGCCACATTTTCAGAGCCCAATCGGAATGTAAAGAATGGAGCCCGGACAAGCTTTCATACAATTATTTGAAGAAAATAAGACAAATAACATTTTAAATCACTTATAAAAACGAAAATGTAGAACTACAGAAATTATACTGGATATTGAATGATAATAGTTGGTTGAAATATTATATCAAACGATGCTACTGAAATCAGCTTCATTTCAAATATAGAGTGCAATATAATATAACAAACGAGACATTACCATGTTTATTGGCGCGTGAGTTAAAATATAGTTTAAGATACATTTCTCTTCATTGGAATAATCTACTTTCCTATTCCATATATGTTGAAGTATGCGATACGACATATAACGCTTGGTTGACTTTTTCGATACTTCTTTGGCATATGCAAAAATCCCCTCTTAAAACACTGTATGTAATACGACAGAAACTACTTATAATTCCTCTATACTGGATAATAATAATTGCTGGTTATTATATACAAGTGAGTCGATATCAAACTGAAGAGAATGGCTGCCGTGTTAATGTCTTTTCCGTCTTTCAAACTCCACTAGGCCAGTTTAATTATTTTTGCTTTAGACTTGCCTGTTATTTCTGCTTTAATCTGAATGATTTAGGAACTATTTTCAAAATCTGTTTCAGTAACAGTGTTAATAATAAACTAAGTAATTACAGTCAGTGTTCTGGTGTTGAAAAAGCTGTAACAACTAACCACATACCCACCCGATTGCTAATAGTTTGAAATAGCCCCACCCCACAAAAAAAGAAAGAAAGAAAAGAAAAAACAACAACGAGAAAAGTCCTCCAAAATATTACCATTTAGAAATTGGACAGTTGATGTAATAGTTTCATAAATGGTCTTAAAAACTTAGCATCAAAGAGAATATTAACAAATAATAAGAAAAACGATTTAACACACACACACACACACACACATATATATATATATATATGAGGGTCTTCTTTCAGTTTCCGTCTACCAACTCCATCCACAAAGCTTTACACAGTGGGACTGAACTCACAACCATGTGGTCGGAAAGCAAGCTACTTACCACACAGCCACTCCTGCATATATATATATATATATATATATATATATATATATATATATATATATATATATATATATATATATATATATATATATATATATATATATATATATATATATATATATATATATATATATATATATATATATATATATATATATATATATATATATATATATATATATATATATATATATATATATATATATATATATATATATATATATATATATATATATATATATATATATATATATATATATATATATATATATATATATATATATATATATATATATATATATATATATATATATATATATATATATATATATGTGACAATTATTCGGCTGCCATAATAAAACTCTGAGTTTTCGGCCCCGACATCCGAAACTCGGAGTTTTATTATGGCAACCGAATAATTATTGCATATTATGTTACAGATAAATTCCTCTATTTACATAATATCGAGGTTCCATTCATTCTTTTGTTGTCATACTATTACTATTAATATATATATCTATATCGATATATATATTAGAAATGATCCATTTCTAAATCTCACAGAGAGACTTAAGCAGCAGTTTTACGATAAAGTAGTTGTATACTGTCAACTTAACGCGACAGTCCCAATAAGGGAATCATACTACTGCTATTTAGCCCTAGGAAGCTGGACCGCTTCCTGTCGGCCTTGACATATTTTGTGTGTCCTTATGTTTATGAGGAGGAGACAAGCACCTCCACTCAGCCTAGCCTGCATTCAGAACATTTTTCTGAGTTTTTGCTCGTCATCAGCTTGAAGTAGCATGACTAGCTGGCTGAAGATGTCTGTTAAGCTCTCGTAAACATATATATTTCTAGTGAAACACATCCACTGATTACAAAATTAGAAATGATCCATATATATAATGATAGAAATGGTAACACAACAAAAGATGGCCAGATAACTGAAGAGATAGCGGCGTGGGTTTCCGCTCCGACATCCGAAACTCGGAGTTTTATCATGGCTACCGAATAATTGTCACGTATTATTTACATATATATATATATATGTGTGTGTGTGTGTGTGTGTGTATGTGTGTGTGTATGTGTGTGTGTATGTGTGTGTGTATCAGGCACGTATATATATGTGTGTGTATATATATATATATATATATATATATATATATGTGTGCGTGTGTGTGTGTGTGTATATATACGCACACACAGAGACATTCACACACACACACACACTTACACATTGTTCTTTCTGTGTGCACGTATGCAGAATACGAAATCCTTGGTGGTGGTGGTGGTGGTGGTAGTAGCAGTAGTAGTAGTAGTAGTAGCAGTAGTAGCAGTGGTAGTAGCAGCAACAGTAGGAGCTATAGTAGTAGCAGCAGCAGTAGCAGCCACAAAGATATGTTTAGAATGTTTAGAAATAGCTTGATCTTTTTTTCTCATTTACAAACGACATTTAAAGAACTAATAATAGATTTTATTCTCAGGATTAAATACTATCTACCACATGTGGGGAACAAACTTGGTCCTTTTTCCCTGTAAATTTCGAGAAATAACAAAAATGTTTGTTCTTCAATTTTCTTCTTCAATTTTTCTTCTATTTCTTTTGTTTTCTTACTCCCTTCCTTATATTTTTTTCTCTTTTTCTCGACACTGTCCCATTTGTTTATTTCTTTCTATTTTTTCCCGGCCAATTCTTCGGCTATTCCTTTAGGAATCATTATGTCTCTATAAACATATTGCAATAGTAGTAAGTTTGGTTGTTGAAATTCGAAGTATTTCACTTGCAGGAAAAAAAACACCCCTTTTGTAGCCAGAATCAGAGGACAATAAGAGTTTATAAACATAGCATCTCTTAATATAAAGAAATAAAATCACAGGGAAAAGCATCGTGGCTGATAACTAATTAAAAGATAATTTTTAGACCATACGATACTGGCACATTTACACTGTGGGAGGTGTCAAAAACGTTAGGATGCCAGTGGAATGTCCCACTCTCTGTTCTTCTTTTTCTTTTCCTCTCTGTGGTCAATGAAATGAAATTAGAAACGCATTACGCACACACACACACGCACGCATATATGCATTTAGGTATACATACATACATACATACATACATACATGCATGCATGAGTGCATGCATGGATATATACATACATTCACACATACATATATACATACTTATATGTATACATACATACATAAAATTACACACTGTTTCTTTGTAGATGATTTGAAACTATATGCAAAGAATATGCATGAGATCAAAAAGAGCCTTGACCTGGTTACAACATTCTCAGAGTATATAGGGTCGGAGTTTGTTCAGGATAAATGTTGTTAAATGGTTGTGAAAAGAGGGAAGACTGTAAACCAGGCCAACAACATCTCCATCAATGATTTGGCTGTTTCCCCTATATCTGATGAAGAATGTTACAGGTATCTAGGGATGGATGAAAACTCATCTTACAATGGCACCTCAGGACTCTCTGCATTCAATAAAACAATGGCCCACAATGTGTTTGCAGTGCCACTACTCATACCAACATTTGGGCTGCTTGATTGGACGTTTGATGAGATTCGAGCCATCGATGAGAGAACCCGTAAGATACTAACTAACACACATAATTTCCACATTAACAGTGACATAGAGCGCCTCTACCTAAAACAAAATCAAGGCTGAGAGGCTAAACATCGATCCAGACTGCCTTTGAATGTCGTAAACATCTTTTAACTACCAAGTATCGAAGTGCATCTGTTGACCAACTTTGCATACATATGGCTGATAACATCATAAGACTTGGAAAGTAACTCCTTGAGCAGCATTCCTTGTCTAATAACCTTAAATGCACGCCCTAAGAAGTTGCATGACTCTACCGTAACGTATCACCAGATAAAAAGATGAGCGTATATCAGCAGAAGACCAGGCATTGATATGTTATTAGAAAACTCTGGGATGATAGTAACATTGATCATGAAAGCAATTTATCATGAACCAACAACCTGTCGTTAATTAAGAAAGACTTCCTCAGAGGCCACAAGTATTACAAACTCTTCAACCCCCATAATATCAAGGTGAGCTACTCATACATACATACATACATACATACACAAATATATAATTCAGGGTATGTAAACTTGCGTACGTTAAATAAATTCCAAAATATTCCGATTGTCATATTTTATTATTTTGCATTTTACAATTTTACAATAGTTGTAATGTTTGCAATGTGTGTGTGTGTGTGTGTGTGTGTGTGTGTGTGTGTGTGTGTGTGTGTGTGTGTGTGTATGTGTGTGTGTGTGTGTGTGTGTGTGTGTGTACACCTTTATATAAATATGTAACTGTTTATGTATGAATATATATATATATATATATATATATATATATATATATATATATATATATATATACAATAATGGACCCACCCGTCGTTAGACGACGTATTAGGTTTCGACAATTTTTTATCGAACAACAACAGAGATGATTTGTTTGTAGTGATGAAATATCTGTGTAGACATACGCTCCCTCCCTCCATCAAATCGACATTACCTGTACAGGTGCAACGGGTGTCACATGTCAGATGACGAAGTGGTCCCAGAGTAACGTGAAATGAAGTGTTTTGTTCAAGAACACAACGCAACGCCCGGTCTGGGAATCGAACCCTCGATCTCTTAATCGTGAGTGCAATACCCTAACCACTGAGCCATGCGAGTGAGTGGACAAACGAAAGAAGGGCGCTCAACACATTTATCGGGTGCTATATGTATGGATCAAAACAGTTTGATTGACATTCATTGGTACTCCGAGTTTCAATCGTGATGCTAATCTTCAGCTATTTTGAATTTGAATGAAAGTAGCTGTTATTACCGTAAGGTCGGCTGCGATTGTTTAAGGAAGGTCACGTGATGTCGTGGTTTGATGTTGATATATCAATATATCAGCGACAACAGTTATTTGGAAAATACCGCGTGGTGGACGGGAAATCGATCGGGTTGTTGGAAGGGAAGTAGGAAGGGACATGTACAAGTATATGGTTGTATATGGTTTTTCGTGCATGTCTGTAATGATGCGAGCGTGCGCGTTTGTACATGTGCGCGCACGCACACGCCCCCACACATATGGGCGTACATGCGCACGTACACATGCATATACATGCATATGCATGCACACACACATACATGCATATTAATTTATATGTACATATGTATATGTGTAAGCATGAATGCACGTATGATTATTAGTGTGCGCGCGTACATGCGTAGAAGCGCGCACGCATGCATGAGTATATATGCGTGTAAAAACGTTAGGGATTGGTAAGCGTTGGAGATAAGTAAGCGTTGGAAATCTTTAATTGGCGGTCCTGTTCATGGGGTTGGTTGGTGACAGTGACCTTGATGCAGGCAGTGCAGAGTAAAAACTGGTATTAAGCTGGTATATCCGTGTTGTCAGTAGTCAAACATTTGAAATTTGCCAGAAGGGCATACCTCTAGTGACAGCAATAAGAGAAATCATATTTGTTGTTGATGGATACTGCGTGTTGTTTGAGGATATGCAGTTTTTCGTGGAGGCAGAGCTGGTAGTTGGGGACGCAGAGTGAATATGGTGGCACTCTCTCGACAACTTGATGCTGGTTGTTTCGTCATGGAGTCTCCAGGGAAAATAAGACAACGAAGTAGCGTTCTTTCTGCCCCTGGATCTGAACGAGTGGTTATGCTGGGAGTATCTTCCCTTGAAGTCAGTATCTGTCATACCCCTATAATGCTTACTAATGCCATCGAATGATGTAAGGGTGGCTCTGTATACTACAGCCCTTGAGTAGCAGGATGTTTCTAGAGGGCGCATGGTAGAGTTTCGAAAGTTGCAGATTGACGTTGGGGTGGTGTGGGCGCATTTTTCCGTCTATTGATGCGTGCGATGTTAGAGTTGATGTTGTCTAAGCAGGAGTAGCTCACCTTGATATTATGGGGGTTGAAGAGTTTGTAATACTTGTGGCCTCTGAGGAAGTGTTTCTTAATTAACGACAGGAAACTCCTAGCTACGTTGGTGGAAACCTTTAGTTTAAAAGGGGTGTTATACCATATAATTTTCCTTTTCCTAAGGAGAGGGTGTTTGGGGGTTGTCCAGATACGTGAGATTGGGTATGTCTCTTGAGGGCATCCAAGATGTATAAACCGATGAGGTCGGCAATTTCACGTCTGTCAAAGTTACTCATAGACACATCGAACAATGGATCGCCTTCTTTCTTCACCCAGAAGGAATCGTCGTGGACCAGAATTGACTTTCTAGCAGTCATGATAATTCTGATATCAAGATCACTAATGTTGGTGTATTGCTCAGCAAAAGTTAGAGCCTTTAGAAGAAATCGATAATGTCGAACTGAGTGAATCTGCAGGCTGATTTATTCTCGATACCGCGGAACCAGTTGATAACGGCTGCACTGGAGTTCCGTTGAGTCAACCTTGCAGCCCTTCTGATATCGGAACTGATAGTATCAAGAATACTTTTGCTTATGATACTTGTCTCACTTTTAGAGAGTTTGATCAACCTTCATTTGGGATTGGAGAGGAAGTTGGGTTTATTATGGTCCTTAAGTATAATATGAGGGGTCACGTGGTGAAGCAGTCCACGCTATGCTCTATATAAGGCGGGTGGTTAGCTCTCTGCTTCTGTGTTTATGTCATCGTATGTGGAATTACAGGTGTTCTAGTATGATTTGGTGATGGTACTTGTAAGACGTTTTGAGTGTGTGAAAGTGTTTATTTCGTAAATGTTGTTTGTTTTTTCTGTGAGAGTGTGTATGTTGGGTGATTGTTTAATGCTGGTCATACCGTCATTTAGGGATTTAAGGAAGGGGCTAGAATAATGCCGAAACTTTACTGCATATTTTATTGCTGTCACCAGGGGTATATCTTTCTGGCAAATTTCAAGCCGCTGATTGCCGACAACCCGAATATACCACCTTAATACCAGCTGCTAGTCTGCACCACCTGCACCAAGGTCACCGTCACCAACTAACCCCATGCGCAGGACCATCAATTACCAATTTCACTGATATAGCAACATCAAACCACGACCAATCCTCGACCAATCGCGGCCCGCCTTACGGTAATAGCAGTCAATTTCTTTCATTCAAATTCAAAATGGCTGAAGACTAGCATCACGCTTGAAACTCGAGTACAAACGAATTTGAATTAAGCTGTTTTGATTCATATATATATATATATATATATGCACTAAACTATGTAGATGTTGTGAACGCAGGTGTTTTAATTCTGTATATGTTATTTTTTGCGCAAATGTGTGTGTATATATATATATATATATATATATATATACACATACCTTTATAATTTTAGAATATATATATATATGTGTGTGTGTGTGTGTGTGTGTGTGTGTGTGTATGCATGTATGTATGTATGTATGTATGTATGTATATGTATATATGCATTTCGGCAATATACCTACACGTGTTGCATTGGCGATTTCTTCTCCTTCTTTGGACTTTTCACTTTCTCCTTTCCGACGAAGAGCTATGCTCAAAACGTTAAACTCTCTCCTTTTACCGAGCGTCAAGCTGATATGCTTCTTGTAAAAGTCTTCAAGTTCGTGGTTTTTTTCTTTTCTTCGTTTATTATCTGTTTATTTGAATTGACTATATATATATATATATATTAAACTATATCAGTTGATTGTATGCGTCCCACCTCACTGAAATTTGCTATTTGAGGAATTTGAACACTGAAATTATTCGCCTTTCATGATCCATTCGACACTCAATTACTCACGAAATCTGACATTTATTAAGGAAACAACAAAACCGATTAACATTAACCCCACAACCTAATTGTTTGTTAGTTAACAGCCTTCAGTGTATTGTAACATACCAAAGAAGTTAATGTGGCTTTCGGCTTTCGGTTCAGAAATAATAAGTTTAGACATTATCACTAGAAGGTATAACGCTAATATCAAAAGTAACATAACATTATAAAGAATAAGACCTTTCAATGTGAGAGGGAATCAACCTTCTTTCTTCCCTTTCTTTACGAAGGGGATATTTGCGCGACAGCCCCCACTCTAGCTTGTAATAACATACGAGCTTCATGTACTTTTAATAGGGTAATTGTAATTAATGTCAGAATTTTCCCGGGATATGCAGCTTTATTTAATATCATATTAAATCGTTCAACTTTCTATCAGTTACATGAAATAAGGAACTTTTAATGTATTCAACTTCAAACATATAAAATACTTTCTTATTTAATTTCATTATACTTATTTGGCTTCAAAATTGTATACTATTCAACCGTTCGATTTGTATCAAAGAAAATAAAAAATACAAAAGGAGTCATAGCTAATACATCATCTGTATTATAGGTATTCAATTGAAATATAATTTTAATATGCTTCTGTCTGAAATCGAAATAAATTGTTGAAGTGATAGACAACAAGTTTAGAGTTATCCAACCCTGTGAAAGTATTTGCAGACATATTATTACAGTTGGCTGTTAACACATAAGAGGTTGCTTAGTTTGCACGAGTTGTCGTAGAGGAGATTATACGTGGCACAAGTAAAGTACTTGATTAGGTGGATAATGTTAGAGATAAAAGCGTCGCATCTAGTTTAGTTCTAGATTGGGAGAAAGAGGGAGAAGGGGAGGAGAGAAAGGGTGAGAGAAAGAAAGAAACAAACAAACAAAAGAAGAAAGAAAGATCTAATGTATTGGTCATGCATGATTATGTTGGATTTAAACGAAAAGAGAGATACTTCCTAATGTTATTTTTCGA
>NC_142929.1:132252021-132289521 GCF_046866305.1 Octopus bimaculoides
CTTCATTGGCTCATATTATTGTTATTAACGATAAAGAATCGTTGGAGAGTCAGATACAAAGCCTTGCAAAATTCGATCCGACTGTGATCTGATTTTCAAATCCCATCCGTTTTGCTTTTTATCCTTTCCGACCAAGGTAAGGTACTCAACTGAGTCTTCTACCACCCCTTGTTGCTTCCTAGATTGTATTTTGTAAGTCAAAGGTCTGGCTTCTCCCATTCTGCCACATTAATTCCATGTGAGAATTGCGTTAAAAAGTGCACGCGTCTGTGGAATACTCAGTCGTTATACGCTAATTTCATGAGTAAGAATTCAATAGATCGAACAACGGCATACACATCGTCCAGACCGACGGAGAATCCATCATTAGTGGTACAATGATGATTACATTGTACTAACTTTAAAAGGCGGTCAGTGGAAACTCGGCCCTTGCATTCTGTAAAAGATAGGTTTGAATTTTGACCACCTCTTGAGGATATGCGGTCAATTAAAAAGTCGTCGTCGTCGTCGTCGTCGTCGTCGTTGTTGAGGTTTATAGGGGTGGTGCTAGTAGATTTTATATTAGTATCAGTAGTAAAACAGATGTACGTGTACTCGTAGTCACTGTTTTAGTGAGAGGGAAGTTGGCGTAGTCTCCCTCTACCATCTCTTTTCATCTTATTCCTTCTCCTTCATATCATTATCACCACACATCATCATCATCATCATCGTCATTATCACCGTCATTATCATCGTCGTCATAAACATCGTCGTCGTCGTCGTCATCATCATCATCATCATCATCATCATCATCATCATCATCATCTTCACTGTCGTCGTCGCTGTCATTTATCAATATTCATGTCGACCATCAACAACACCAATAGCAGTTTATCCCAGTTCATCCCTGACAGAACGAATCGATTATAAAAATCGTTCAAGCAGTGATTTTCAAGCATACTTTCCATTTTATAATAGTCAGTCCACTACTTCCTCTTCAAGAAATTACCATGTGCGTCACAAGCAATACCACAGAAACTTTGCATTTACTATCAGGGAGTGAATAATTATTACAAATTAAAAGGGTAAAGGTTTATCAATTTATTAATTTATTAATAAATCAACAATTAATAATTTTTACCAAGCCCTTCGGTATGTAAACACCATTATCGGTGGAGAACTTATTTAAAAGTTCCTATACATTTATAAACATAATTAAGGGATCAGCAAGCATTTGCTTC
The DNA here is from genome assembly GCF_046866305.1 of Octopus bimaculoides. NCBI lineage: Eukaryota > Metazoa > Mollusca > Cephalopoda > Octopoda > Octopodidae > Octopus > Octopus bimaculoides. The sequence goes on from NC_142929.1 coordinate 132,253,242, forward strand.
ACCACATACCGAAGTTCAGAAATAGCAGCTAAAAAAGCTGAGACTCCAACAAATAGCATTACTTGTAACTCACAAAGGCAAAAACAAGAAGAAAAAACAATGCTTTCAGGTTGTGTCGAGGCATGATGTTCACTCGTTCATGCATGCACGGTTTACTAGCATAGTCGAATTTACTACTGGAATATCATACCGATGAAGGAAATTGAGTATTATCACCCATAATCCAGAAACGCGTCTATGATTAACTTTAAATGGTTAGTTTTCATTGTTTTTTCTTCTTGTTTTTGCCTTTGTGAGTTACAAGTAATGCTATCTGTTGGATTCTCAGCTTTTTTAGCTGCTATTTCTGAACTTCGGTATGTGGTGAAGCAAATGCTTGCTGATCCCTTAATTATGTTTATATATATATATATATATATATATATATATATATATATATATATATATATATATGTATGTATGTATGTATGTATGTATGTATGTATGTATGACCAAGTATTGCTATATTATATATTTTTCTGCATTTATTTTCTTTCTCAGGAGACTATCATTATGATGTTTTCAGTCCCTAGAGTCTTACTCTCTTTATTTCCATGTCTCTAAATTTCTTTTTTCTTTTTTTTTCTTTTCAGAAATAGTATTACGTTCCGTTGGATTTCATAAATCGATTACCATACATTTTTTTTCCTTATAATCTATGAGCAGACAAATTGGTATCTCCTAAAATATTTACTCATTCCTTAACACCTTCTGCGATATACTTGTGTCATCTGTGTTCCATAATGGTGTTCTAACATATGAAACTGTGTTCCAGTATATAAAATCGCCAACTTCCTCTTGTTTGTTTACATATGCTATTGTTTGTTTAAGACTTGAAACCAGAAACAATGTAATTTATTATTTCTTCACAGCCTCTACATATTCTGAAGTTATTTTTATATTCCATTGTGTTTATAGTAATTTCTATAGGTGAACAGCTATAACAGCTGTTAACTCAGTCTCTATGCGTATGTACTGTGATCAAAATACCTTTTATCTCGGTTTTTGAGTCCTGGGTTTCTGCAATAATATTAATGATTTTCTTTATCTACATTTACTTTTCCTGTTATTTTCTGTTCTTTGACATATATGGCTCCTCTGCTAACGTCTTACTATGAAATTTCATAGTTCTGTTTTAATTTAATTTGTAGTTAAAAAAATAAATCCCCGTCTGTTAACACAGTGTCTATTCTCTCTTTCCAGATCCCTAAAGACATAAAATTACAATAGTAATATTATTCATGTTTGGATCTATTTATATTAGTTTCCCCTCTTTGACTTACTTGATATTCTTGTAGGCCAACATATTTTCGCGTTTACCACTTTCAGAAATCCCCACCCCATTGTGTTCGCGTCAAATATAATCTTTTCTGTGTCGGATGGTGAATTCTAAATGTAGTCATAACTTTTCTCTTTTATCTTAGTCTTTTTTAATTCACTCAACTTCCAGTTAAGGATATCATAACTATGAGTATGGCTTATTGCTGAAACACCTGGGTATTGATATTTGTTATCTTGATTTTGACAATTAGTTGCGTTTTAGATATTATTATTCTGTGTTTATAATACGCCTTTATTAATTCTTCAGGATTTATAAGTCTGAGTTTGATCAATTTGTACCTCTGTTTTCCTCCTATCTAACATGGCATCATATTATTTTTACTTTACAATATGGCATTTTTCAGCAACGAATTTTATATCATAATCTTTTCCATCATGTATAACTGTTGATTTATAGTCAGTTGCCATTTGCAGAATACAACGTAAGGTAATTCATATACAAAATCCGATCGATTATCACCCATTATCACTCGCACCTGCATCATATCATATCTAGGACATTGCTTAAAGACGCTGGCGCAAAACAGAAGAGAAATGGAGAAAGGGATTCACTTCGGAGGAATTCTCTTATGGAGATTAATTTTGCATTCATGTTTTGCTTGAATCTGTACATGCCCCTTGTTTTCATTTATTCATTTTTGGTGTATCTGTTATTTAAATGTCTTCACTCGTTGCTACTGTCTTCAGAATCTAAACATGAAGAACCTAATCAAAACTTCCCGGAAAAATTTCACACTATACTCTATGTTATTGTCTTCAGTTAGGATTTTATTGATCACTACTGATATTTTTACGTTCTTCTGAGCCTTTACAGTATCCTCCCTGACCTTTTGTGTACCTACAATTTAATGTAATTTATGAAGACTTTAAATTATAGGTTAACATGTTGTAGGATTGTAGTTTTGGCGAACGTTATGTTTCTTTAATGCAGGGGCGTCAACCTAGAGCCATAACATTTACATTTTGTTCTGGCTCGTTCGACAAACTGTTTATCTTTACTAGTACACTGTATATATCTTTCTAAATATTCTAGCCAGAAGTTTGGCATTTTGTCATTTTTTGCCTGCTTTCCATGGTTACTTCTTGAGTCGTTATTTCTTGCCAAGATTACTCTGTTGTTACACTTTCTTTTGTTTTAACATTTTCGTCCTTGATGCTTATCTACATTTCCTAATCCAGCAGCAATATTTTCACTCTTCTTGTTGTCGGTCTGTTGGTTTCGATTTTATTTTTACCTAACTCTATGTAAGATTGCTTGGAGTTAGGAACGAAAGATTTTGTTTAGGCTTTGTCAGATTGGATAACAAAGGATTCGGTGATATTAACCAACGATTTCTTGTCTTCTATTCTTTAATTTCTTCTTTTTGTATATTTATTTTTTTATTTCTATAGTATTTATCTTTTTTTATTTTTTCAATAGCATTTTCTTAATGGAGGGAGATCTTGGATTTTCATGTCTGTTTGTATCTTGGCTTTGATGGTTCTTATATGAGCGATTCTTTAGTGTGTAGTGAGGGCGGAACCCTTGTTCTTTTTGGATTTCTGTGATTGCTGCATCAATTATTTGATTATCGCATCTTTTTCAAGAATGTTTAAAATATCCCACTTCCTTTATTTTTTCTTTGTTTTTTTTTTCCTTTGTCTTTTGAATTCTTGTCACTCATTTGTGATTACGTTTAATCCATTTTATCGTTAGCATTATTTCTACCTTTATATTATTGTGATATAGCAAATCACAGCCTTGGATCTTTCTACCCTTAGCATTTTTTTATACCCAGTTGAGTTAAATATAGAAGTTAAATATAGAAGCACTATAATTCTTATTTGAACATGCGAACATTTGAACATGCAAAACTTATTTCCTACTGCCTTGGTTTATATATATACTCCGCCTGAGAGTTTTCCACTTCCGTGCGCTGTGGAGTGATCATGCCTCTGTGGAATAATGCCGATAATATGGAAATTTGGCCATAGTTCCATTAAATATAGTAATATATGTTGGCCAATGTTCAATGGAGTGCCATCGGATTTATTGAAACCTGAATGGCTGCAGGATAATCTATTCGTCACAACCTTCAAATTCTTTCAGCATATCAAACAGAGTTGAATGTAGAGTTTAGTGGGGCACTGATCTATCTGAGATCAATCGAAAGCTAAGTTGGTTATTGATACATATCTGTTGTTTTAAGAAACTACGTTAGAGTCTCACAACTGCAATACTGAAGAACTTCGAGATTATCGAGATTATCCAAGCAATTAGTAGACGAAATCTTTCTCCAGGAGCTATATGGAATCGTAAAACAGTAAGGGGGATAGTTCTAGTATATATTAGATTACCGAACATTTTGGGTACACCGGAGTGGACCTGATTTTTAAAAGTAGCATATTTTTCTTCAACTATATTGGTGAGTTTCATAATCAGCATCACTTCAATTCCGCTGTTCCTGTATACATTGAATGCAATTAGTGTTGCTGAAATGCAGACAGTAAAGAACCGAATAGCTTTTTTATCAATTGACCACCCACACAGTGATGTTTGATAAGGCTGACCTACCATATTTTTGTAGAAGTGGTGCATAGACAAATAAACCTCAATTATAAGTGAAATACATATATTACAACCAACAGTGAGTATACACTATTTTTGTCAGCGTCATCTGCTAGAAGGCTTCGCTATAAGCTAGTCCTTAATCAAATTTTCAAGGCGTGAAGCAGCTGAGAGATAATATATTTTACCCAGAATAACATATAATAAGTGCATCACAAGTTTCTGTTGCCCAAAAGATTTGAGTTTTATCTATACAATCTACCGAAATATTCATCAGTTATCCAACTGTGAACTATACACCTTTTGTACACTTCTACAGCTAGATGAACTGGATAATTAATAATTAACTAGTTTTGCCACAGATGCAGGATATCACTTGTGGTGGGATGACTGCAATTCAACCATACGCAGGCGGTGTAAACATATTAACACTTTGAACTCTACTTCTTAACGATGATCGTTTGAAATAGGTTGGCTCAACCATGAAGATTTAAATGTCTTCCCCACAAACACTGAATATAGTAATAATGGATATGTTTCTTTCACCATATTTATTCTCTACAAAATCTCCACGGCACCAAATTGCCACCGGCATATTACAGCAGCAACAACTAAAACAACAATTATCCCTACTGCGACTATCTCCCTAAAACCATTACCTTACCAGATAAAGCAGTTCGTAAGATAGACAAAAAGAAAAAAGAAAAAAAAAACACTACCGGATGCAGCCCTACCGTTTTTCAGTACAATGTGTGTATAGGAATGTATGGGGAGGTGTAGAATTTCTGGGTGTGTCATTACGTATGGCTGGACGTGTACCTGGGTGTAATTCTTTAATCACTGCCGTAACCATGAAATTAATGAAATCAATACAATTACCGTCAACTACCAATATCATTATTATCAAATTCATCATTACCTACGAAAATAAAAAATAAAAATTACGTGGTTATTTGTCTGGCTAGAAATAGCAGCTACACTACTTGCGAATCACAGCCTAATTAAATCCCGTCCCGTCTCTCGGAAGCGAGTGTGACCTGATAGTAAGCTTCTGCTAATTGTTTTAAGGACCCTTGTAATTGCGAGCTGAAGCAGACAGTGTCTCGGCCCTCCGAGCCATGACAGAACGGAACATTGAGGATATGACAGCTGGAGACTGAGTCTGAGCGAGAGAGAGAAAGAGAGAGAGAAGAGCGCTCTACCAGCATTAGACTGGATCTCATTTTCAGCTGACTACAACAGAGCAATCTGAAATGAAGTACCTTGCTCAAAGGCTCAAAACGTAGCCCGCTCCCGGAATTGAATCTACGACTGTCATTCTAACAACTAGGTCACTGTATAGTTTAAGGACAGAACGCATAAGCCTATGATGCCTTGCATGCCTCTAAAGATAAAGGAGATCAATTTGGTCACAGGTCTGCTCAATCAAAGTTGCTTTATAGTGAAACATTAACAACAACAACAGCAAAAATGGCTATTATTACACATTACCTCAAGGCAGCGCGCTAGTAGAATCGCTAGAATGCTTAGCGGTATTTCGTCCGTCTTTAGATTCGGAGTTCAAATTCTGCCTAGGTCGAATTTGCCTTTCATCCTTTCAGAAGTGATAAAATAAGTACCAGTCAAGTACTGAGTCGATGTAATCGACTAGCCCTCTCGTCCAAAATTTCAGGCCTTGTGCCTACAGCAGAAATGATTATTATTACCCAATACCTTCACCAACTTACTTTTAGCATTGTTACCTATGACTACCACGTTGACACATCGCAATATATATCACTATGAGGAGCATCACCACCAACATCGAACCAAACATCTCTATTTGAACTTCAACATCAACAACAACAGCGGCAGCAACTATAGCAAGAACAGCCATCATCTTGGTTTCAAATTTTGGCTCAAGGCCAGCAAGTTCGGAGAGTTGATTAGATCGACCCGAGTGCTTAACTGGTACTTATTTTATCAACCCCGAAAGGATGAAAGGCAAAGTCAACCCCGTCGGAATTTGAACTCAGTACGTCAAGAAATGTCGATAAGCATTTTTCCCGCTGCAGTAACGATTTTGCCAGCTCACCGCCTTACCTTTACTATTTCCTATTACTGCCGCTGTTAATTCACCTTCGCCATCGACAACACTACACAACACTATTAACCACTGTCACCAAAACAACTACTCAAGCAAATACTGTATCATATCCATCCAACCTACTTCTCTCTCCCACCTCCTCTCCCTCATAGTCGGTCCGTCTGGTTGTCTTTTTTTTTTCCCCGTTTCTTACTCCACCCTCACCTCTCTCTCTCTCTCTCTCTCTCTCTCTCTCTCTCTCTGTTTCTTGATTTCGCCACACCGCCCCTTCAAATAAACATTTGCGTCGTTTATTTTTATATGAATGTATCGTTATTGCTTTCTCCTTGGCTTTTAGTGATGGCTCACTATTGTTTAGCCTGAAGAACAGAGACTGCTTCCTTAGGAAACTGTGAGGCGAACATCAACAAACACCACAATCACCACAGTCACACCACCCACCACCATCATCTCCACTACCACAATCATCATCGTCCATCATCATCATCATCATCATCATCATCATCATCATCATCATCATAATTATCATTACTTACAATCACAGCAGCAACAAAAAGAACAGCACCGACTTTTCAGGTCCACGTAAGCATATGTTGCTTAGCAACACAAGAATTGCCTCTAACAATCCCACCCACAGAGGAAGAGAGTAAAAGAGAGATGGAGGGAGCGAGAGAGACAGACAGTCAGAGAAAAGAAAGAAGAAAAATGTGCTGAGCTCACTAAAACTGAATTAAATGTCTTTATTTCTGTCAATTAAATACATCCACGCATGCGCACTAACGTTGGCATGTATATTATAATACATATATACATATGTACATACATACATACATACTGGCATATATTTTCAGACATATATATACAATAGCATTCACAGAAGTGCACACACACACACACACACACACACATATATATATATATATATATATATACGTATATGCATGTATGTATATACATATACATATAATAACATGCATATGCATTTATGTGAATGTTTTTATATCTGTACTTATGTCTGTGTCTGCGCGTATACACACACACACACAAACACACACACACACACACACACAGACACACACACACACGTACACACACACACACACACACACATATATATATATATATATATATATATATATATATATATATATAAATACATATCAAACAAGTGGGCTTATAAACATCTAGTAAGCGTGCAATAGGCAACTCCACGGACACATGTACTCTAGACGTGATTCTCGGGTAGAGTCAGTGTGGAACAAGGATACACCGTTTAGTTAGACATGCACTCCATCCAACTGACTTCCAAATGGTTTCCGTAAACTTCTTAACCACTTGCATACATACGTGTGTATGTACATGTGTGTGTGTATGTGTGTGTACGTGTGTGTATGTGTGCTTGAAGGTGCATGTAAGTGTGCGTATATTTACGTAAGTGTGTGTGTGTTTGTGTGTGTGTGTGTATTTGACAGTTGCATGCATATACATACACTCAAATATGCCCACATATAACTTCATATAAATCATTATAACTGTTTACACACAGCCTCGTGATATAAATACGGACATGAAACCAAATGAGTAGGCTGTAATATCCTTGGCACTTACGTGAATTTTAGCTATTTTACTTGTTTTATTTACTTTGTTTGTTTTATTAGTTTTATTTCGTTTGTTTACTTGTCCCTGCTGGCCATTGATTTAATTAATAGCCATCAACGAGCCAAAACCACGCCATTGTTTTCAAATAAGAGCTGACCAATTGGGCTGTAGGACTGACCATGACCCCACCCCCACTTCACATGGGGGTTTCGAAATTTGTGGATCGGCAAAAAAGTAACGAACACTAACATAGCATTTGGCCTCTCCTAGTTTTCTCTCAGAGATACAGTCATGTACCAAATTTCCCAAGATGGGTACATTATAAGTTGCTTGTGCCATACCCTCTGCAACGCTACACCTACTAACTGGCACTTTACATATAAACTTTCACCCCTGTAACACGGACCATACCATTAAATCCACCACTAAAGTTCTATGGAAACACAATGTGAATTACTGCCTAAAATTATCCCTCCCGAAAAAATTCCTCCTGAGAACGGCCATATTCACCTACCCACCACTGGATGAAATAACATAGATCTTATACTATATTACGGGAAGTCTGTACCTTATTTCCCTTTGCTATGCCCACATCATTGTACTATGCTGTACTTCACTTGTATGTTCGTGTTTGCTCTTACTACTATTCTTACTCTACTCTGTTTGAAAGGATAGACACACCTTAGCTATTCTTAACTGACGTTTATATGTGTTAGCCCCCTCCCCTACAACCACAACCACATAGACCCTCTGAAGAAGCCTAGGGGAACATCCACGATCCAAGCCTTATCTGCTCATCACTGCATAACACTGAAGAAATGGAGATAACCTAGAGGATTTCGTTGCTTTTAGCAGAAACGGCCGTAAGGAACTAGTACCTGCACGCCAATTTAGTATTTTGCCAATTTGCTCATTTGCTCAATTATTCATTTGTTTCTATATGCTTATATGTATTCAAACCCTTGTTTATGCAGTTACCAGCTTTTTCCACTCGCTAATCTGTACCACTCATACATGTGTGTGTATTCATCCAATACATTTGAATAGATATACTGGAATGTTTACCGGCTGATGTCTGGCGATTTTATATCCTCTGTTTTCTTATTTGCCCTATATATATAAATATATATATATATATATATATATATATATATATATATATATATATATATATATATATATATATTTATACTCTTTTATTCTTTTACTTGTTTCAGTCATTTGACTGCGGCCATGCTGGAGCACCGCCTTTAGTCGAGCAAATTGACCCCAGGACTTATTCTTTGTAAGCCTAGTACTTATTCTATCGGTCCATTTTGCCGAACCGCTAAGTTACGGGGACGTAAACACACCAGCATCGGTTGTCAAGCGAAGTTGGGGGGACAAACAGACAGAGAAACATATACACACACATACATATATATATATATATATATATATATACATATATACGATAGGCTTCTTTCAGTTTCCGTCTACCAAATCCACTCACAAGGCTTTGGTCGGCCCGAGGCTATACTAGAAGACACTTGCCCAAGGTGCCACGCTGTCGGACTGAACCCAGAGTCATGTGGTTGGTAAGCAAGCTACTTACCACTCAGCCAATCCTATATAATTATACATAATAAACACAATGAGATAAAAATCCAAGGCTGTGAAAGATTTCAGAACATTTATAAACAGAAGGTCTTACAGCTGTTTCCAGGATATTTAATTTATCCCTTCATCGGAGACGGTGTGAGAAAATGGTTAAGCAATAGTTATTCTAGAGAAGATACAAAATAGATAGTGAAGTGGAGGAATGAATACAGACTTGAGATAAGCAGGAACATTGTATCTTCAGTTCCATTATATTCATCAGAATGTTATACATATAAGCTTTTATATATATGTATGCTAATATATGACCTACGTTGGACTCCTCATTCGCATAATCACCGAACCATAGCACTTACTCAGCATTACCTGACACCTTTAGGTCTTCTTGACACCATTACCTCTCATAACCTATATATATATTGGCTAAACTGGCAGTATGACCATCCCCAAGTACAACAATATATATATATATATATATATATATATATATATATATATATATATATATATATATATACATATATAATATGGTGAATTTATGAAAAGAAGCCCCATAAATCTCCAAAATTAAAGGACGAATCTACATGCAACTTTTTTACAATTATATATATATATTTATTTATTTATTTATGTGTTTCAGCCAAGTGGCTGCGGTCATGCTGGTGCTCCACCGTGATTTTCCGTCTTTATGCTGTGCTCTCTTCACGTTCCTTGCATGGCTCTTCTCCCCCACCTGATATGGTCCAATCAAGAGTTTTGATGGCACATCTGGTGTATAAGAGAATTTGACATAGCTGCCCTAAACTGCGTCTCATTACGAGCCATTGGTTCGTCTGGTATCGTGGAGAGGAAAGCGTCAAGTTTTGCCTTGAAGACCTCCGCATCCATGTCTTGCATGTCTCTCAAATGTTTTGGCAGGGCATTGAAGAGCTGAGGTCCTCTGAAACCGAGGCTGCTGCAGTATCTCGTTCTTATGTGAGATGCAGTGGACGGTACCTTTGGCACCATGCAGTGGCGACCCGTGCGGGCATTCCTGTAGTACTTGATGCCAAAGTTTGGCACCAGTCCTTTCAGTATTTTCCATATGTATATTATTACATATCTCTCCCGCCTGTGCTCCAGGGAGTAGAGACCTAGTGCCTTCAGTCGCTCCCTGTAGTTCATCTGTTGGACTGTGGCGATCTTTTTTGTATAGTGCCGCTGAATTGCCTCGAGTTCTGCTGTCCGCTTAACACTGTGTGGTGACCACAACTGAGAGCAATAGTCTAGGCGGCTCAGAACAAATGTCTTCCATAGAGTCAACATGACTTTTTGATCCCTTGTACGGAATGTCCTCAGTATCCACCGTGCCAGTTGTCTGCACTTTGCTGTCAACTTGACAATGTGCATATGAAATGATGCATCACTACACATGTTGATGCCCAGATCTCTTACTGTTTGTGGTTCTAGGATTGCAGTACCTCCAGGCCCTGTGTATGCCAGTTGGGAGGTACTTGTGGTCTTGTAGCGCAGTACTTGAAATTTTTTTGCATTGAACTGCATATTATTTTGCTCTGCCCACTCATATATTGCATTTAGGTCATTCTACAGGCTTACAATATCATCAGGATTCTTTATTGCCTGAGATATCTTTGTGTCATCAGCATAGCTAGTGACAGTGGCTCTCCGAGTGACCGTGGGCATGTCCAGAAGGGCCACTATGAACAGTAGTGGCCCCAGAACAGTTCCTTGTGGAACACCGCTCAATATTTGTGTTTCCCTAGATAGTTCTCCATTGGCTGCAACTGTCTGACTTCTACCATTCAGGAAGTCATGCAGCCACTCTCCTAATTTACCAGCTATGCCAAGGTTTCGCAGCTTGTGACATATCAAGCCATGATCAACTTTGTCAAAGGCTTTTGCAAAGTCGAGATATATCACATCAACATTTGAATGGTCAAGTAGCTGCTGCAAGAGCTGCGTGAGGCAGCTTCTATCTGGACGGAAACCATGCTGGGTCTCATTCAGCAAGTCATTTTCTTCTAGGAACGCAATCAATCTCCTTCTGACAACTCGTTCCATGACTTTGCTAATATGTGAAGTCAGAGAGATGGGCCTGTAGTTCCCAGCCTCTGCTCTGCTTCCACCTTTATGGATAGGACATATGGTGCCTTCCTTCAGCTTTTTGGGAAGTTTACCATTTGCAAGGAAACTCTGGAAGAGTATCCGGAGTGGTCCTGCTAATTCTTGTTTACACGACTTTAAGAGGACAGCTGGGAAACCATCGGGCCCAGTTGCCGAATTTGAGCTCATTTCATTTATGGCAGCTATCACATCTTCCTCTTCAATATCGATGTAGGTAATGAATGCAGTCTTTTTCTGCTGAGTGCTATTGTCAAAGAAATCAGCTGGGTTCTTTATCTGCATGTGACTCAGAGGAGAAGTGAAGACACTCTTGAATTGTGTACTGAGCACTTCACTTATCCATGTGGGATCTGCAGTCAGTGAGCCATTAGGCAGGAATAGGTGTCCTATCTTATACTGTACCGTAGCAGTCTCTTTTGCAAATCTATAGAAAGCCTTGGGGTTTGTTTTTATGCTTTCTACTGCTCTCTTCTCCTTCTCTGCTCTCTCCTTTTCATGGGAGAGTTTAATTTTGTTTTCTATTTCTAACAGTGTTAGTTTTAATTTAGCCCTTTTCCTATCCTCCAGTTCTCTATTTAACTGGTTTGAGACCTTTGTTCTGTGTCTCATAAGGATTTTCCTGTCTCTAGGAATTCTATTGGCATGTTTGCTGGTCTTTCTATATGGCACGTATTTGGTGCATATGTCTTGTATGGTTGACATAAAATGACTTAGTTTGAGGTCATTGTCTTGTATAGAAAGGCTGTCATGCCAGTTTTGATTTCGAATCTCTCTGCGAATTGTCTTCCAGTCCGCCCTGTGGAAATTCAGGTTGGATATTGCTTGAGTCCTCCTGGTGGGGTGGGTGTCAATGGGTTGTCTAGGACCATACATAGTTAATTCTATAATGTTATGATCTGAGAGAGATGTGGGCGTTATTTTCACATTATGGATTAGGCTCACATTGTTTGTGAAGCAGAGATCTAAAATATTGCTTCCCCTGGTTGGTTGGAGTATCACTTGTTCCATGAACAGCATGTTGGATAGTTCTAGCAATGATTTTGCCTGGCTTTGTTCATGCAGTGACATCCCAGAGAGGATGTGACCTTCAGGCCATTTAACATTTGGGAGGTTAAAGTCGCCTAGGAAAAGTATATTGATGTGTTGGTCCAGATTTGTCAGGACCTCTTCTATGCGTCTGAGGCTGTCCTCAAATTTACCTTCCTGCTTTGCGGTATTTGGTGGACGGTATGTTGAGCATACAACTACATCAATTTGTTTTATGTGTACTATTAAAGTATCACATACAGAGTTTGAGTGTGATAGTAGTAGTAGGGGTGTGACATCTTCTCGGATGTACATTGCAACTCCCCCATGACTTCTATCCCTTCTGTCTGTTCGGAGTACGGCATACTCTGGTATATTTATCTCCGCATCTGCTATATTAGGTGTTAGATGCGTTTCGGTAAGCACCATGCATATTGCTTGATTGCATGTTATTAGGTCTTTCAAGTATAGGAACTTGTCTTTGCCGCCTGTTCGTAATAGGCCTCGGATATTCAGTAGGAATATGGGCGTGATATCTGTGCAGGGGTTCCTGGTGTTAGCGGTGGCCATCCCTGATCCATCATCTGTGGTGGTCTTGGACAATGGTTCGTGTGGCGTTGACTCTGTACCCTCGTATATATATATACGACGGGCTTCTTTCAGTTTCCCTCTACCAAATCCACTCACAAGGCTTTGGTGGGCCCGAGACTATAGTAGAAGACATTTGCCCACCAAAAGCCTTGTGAGTGGATTTGGTAGACGGAAACTGAAAGAAGCCCGTATGTATGTATGTTTGTATATATATATATATATATATATATATATATATATATATATATATATATATATATATACATACATACATACATACATACATACATACATACATATACAACAAATTAGATAGTGCTTTGTGGCTTTTCAGTTGTGTTAACTCTTATTTTTAGCAAAAGCGGTACCCTCTGCACCTTTTGTGACCTCTATTAATTTTGCCTTTACGTGTGGGTGTGTGTGTGCAATCATATATTTAATCGACGTTTTTAAAGTAGATAGATAGATAGATAGATAGATAGATAGATAGATAGATAGATAGATAAGTATGTGAATCTGTGTGATATGATATAGCACATTTCTTGGTGTAGTTCTACAATGTACAATGTGTGTATATGTGTCAGTGATGTATCACGGCGTGTGTGTATGTTTGTGAGTGGTGTGTGCGTGCGTGCGTGCGCGCGCGTATGTGTGTGTGCATCTGGGTGTGTATTTAGGTGTTTGTTTTTAATCCACGAGGGAAAAATGGAAATATTCCATTGAACATATGCGTTCATTCAAAAAATGACTGTATTACCACTCTCTTTCTAAAACAATTTGCATTTTTAACAACCAATGGCATAAGCGATGTCGCAATGAATGGATGTCGTCAACGCACGCCAGGATATGTTCTCGATATTCGCCGATGTATGTGGCGTCCTGTCTATGTGCATGTGGGCGTCTAACCAGATGGAAGTATACGAGGTTGGATTACAAGAAGGCATACAAAAGGTGTGCCTTCTCAGTTTTGGTTATTTTCCATTGACGAACGAAATATATGCTTAATGAGTAGAATATATAAATGTATGTAGCAGGGTCGGATTAAGCCCGATAGAGTCTCTGAGCACTTAGAGGATCTTGGTACGCCATATATATGTAATTCAAAATATAAACAATAATAAACCATAAAATAGATTTCAATCATTCAAAATGAAACAAAACTAATAGAAAAATGGAAAATAACGTTTATTTTTGTCTACTTCCACCTCATTTATAATTGAAATGTGTTTCCTTACTCTTTTTAGTGACAAAGTCTTTGATCAAATCATTCCTATGACACCATGAACACTTCGAAATTACATCTTCGATCATATAAACTACTTCGAATTTTATTTTAGCAAGTTTAAAATGATTTCTCTTGTGCCCCCAATTCGCTTGATACCCTAACCACGTGTATATTTTGTTTAATGATTAATCCAGCACTGTGTTGCTTGCATGCATGTGTCTATATACAAGCATGTGTGTATAGGAGAATTATCGTTGACAGATTACGTATTCTTGTAATTTGGAAACTGATTCTGGATCTCTGAACCTTATAGCAGTTTAGAATGAACATAAGTTGAGGATTTAGAGACATGAGATACAGATTTCTTTTTTTTCATTCGATAGTCTTCTCGTCTGCCATAACCTGGTTCCTGAGCATTTCTAGGACTGTCATCCCATTGGTCCCTGAATTATTTGCGGGGTTTGAGCAGAGTATCTCACTTCGAACTAAATATTTATATGACAAAAAAAAAAAAAAAAATAGACATTTCACAAAATTCTGTAAAGCACATTTTCCTTGAGAGTGAGCGCTGTTGATAGCTAATGACATCTCGTCATTCTGAATCTGTGATGTAAAATGAATTCATTTACTTTTCGTATATGCAATTTCTCTCTATTGTCAATAGTCCGGAGATGGTTATCTCCACAAATCGGCATTCACTTTGCAAAATACAGTGTTGGAACCTGATCATCATCGTTCATCAAGATCTTTTAACTGATGTAGCCAATCGTTGGAGTGCAACTCTCAACGCTTTCGAAGTTAATTATCGCCACAGGTTTTGATTTTCTGTAAAGTATAACAGGGTCGCGGTGTTACAACCTGTCCTATCCGTGATGTTGCGAGACCA
Source organism: Octopus bimaculoides (assembly GCF_046866305.1). Lineage (NCBI taxonomy): Eukaryota > Metazoa > Mollusca > Cephalopoda > Octopoda > Octopodidae > Octopus > Octopus bimaculoides. The sequence goes on from NC_142929.1 coordinate 132,268,306, forward strand.
AGATTTTCTCTGTCTGCCTCTCTTTCGCCCTCTCTCAACTGTGCACTGAGGAATAGTTTTGGACAGAGAGTTTTGACAGGATACATGACCGTACTAGTCAAGCTTTCGTCTTTTTACCTGCACAAGTAGTGATTCCTGTCTACCTAACAAAGCTGTTCGTTTTGTGCTCTGTGTAAGGGATGTGTAGCAGCCTTCTGAAGCACCTGTACTCAAACACCTTGATCCTTTGCTCCATGTCAGCTGTAGCAGTCCAGCTCTCACACACATACAGAAGGATGGAAGTCGACAGGGACTTGTACACTCTAAGTGTTGTTGAAAAACTAATGGAATTGCTTTTTTAGACGGTGTTCAGTTTCGTCATGGCAGCAGAGGCTAAACTCAGTCTTGTTGTAATTTCCTTTTGAGATCTGCCTTTCTTGGTCAAAGTGCATCCTAGGTACTTGAAGATGCCCACTCCATCAGGTTTCTCGCCGTTTAGCATGATGTTAATTGCAGTGCTTTAGTTGTTATTGTTAACCAGGGTCTTTCTCTTTTCTCGGCTGATGGCCATCCCGTGTGCACCTGATAACTTTTCCACTTTGATGGGGAGCTCCTGTAGTTCTGTTTCATTGCTTCCTAACGATATTGGAACCTGATGTAGTGACCATAAGACTCATTGTGATTAACAAGTGCTTTTACGTTATTCCACTGTAAGTTTGAATTAAAGACGCTTCACTTTGATTTACAATACATGAATTATTCTTATCAGAGTTTGGTTAGACAGAATGGTCTCCATCACCACTGAAACACACACACACACACACACACACACACACACACACACACACACACACACACACACACATGCACACACACACACACACACACACACACACACACACACACACACACACACACACACACACACACACACACACACACACATATATATATACATATATATATATACACTTAGAAATACTTAGATCGGTTTGGGTCAGAATTGACCCAGACCATGACGAACTTAAGGACATCACCTGGAAAAGACATTTAATGATGTTTCATATTACATTCATTCTTTTGGCACCTTAGTCCATTTGAATAAAGAGTTATTGCTTGTTATCTTCTCCTGCATACTCCTTTAACAAACAAGACTTTCAGTCTAAGCTCTCATCTTCGTCACACAACTCTAATAAAATAGTTATTAAAGGGTGATTTCTGCAGGTTAGCTGTTGTGATCACCTAACTTGTCGCTTCGGTAAGTTAGGCAGATATTAAATTTAAATAATCAGGCATGAATGTGGCGGGAGCAAGTAACACAAAGGAGACTGTCACGTGATGCCAGACAGCATTTCCAAGCGAATTTATCGCACTCTCTTTTTAACCCGTAGTTCCGAGCCTATGCCTATCTATAAATAAAAATCTTTGCGCCACATTGAACTAGTAGCACAAAAGAGGCCATCAAAATACTGTTCATGTTTCTTTACCGAACCAGCAAGGTCTGCGCGCCACCATATCCTTCTGTATTAGATTATCTACTTGCAACTCACACAATACGACCACAATTTCAGAGTTCATATATTTTGTCTTTGCATACACACGCAACGCTCTTTGAATTTGGTAAGCTTCTGACTGTATTCTACATTTCAATAACCAAACAATTCCTTTTTAGAAAAGTGAAAAAAAAAAAAAAAACTGTATTGTACAATCCAACTGCACGCAATTTCTCTAAATAGGAAATCAAACATTTGTCTGTAATACATTCTTCTTTTTTTTTTTTTTGCATGAAATCTCCAGTGCATTTCTTTTAACACGCTTTTTTTCCCCACATAAAATAATTGTAATTTTCTTTTTTAGTTCACTCTATCATGCATAATATCTTTTGGTTGTTACGTATTCATTGTTTACTCATAAACTTTGGACAAACCAAGTTCACACAGGCTATTTATTGTACCGAATTAAATTGCTATTTCGTTGGAAAGATTTGTTGTTTCTGCATTCCAGCACCATTCGCTTTATCTAAGTTTTACAGATAAGATGTGTTATGCAAGTAGTTTCTTATAGAGTGTCGTGTGGTCGGTCGTCCTTCTATTTTCATCTGAAATCCAGTGGAAAATTCTTTTTTACTGTAAACATAATTATAGTTGGTGCAACCACTTATATTATTCTCCAAGTGTTCCGACGCTGAGGCTAACACTCGTGGCCAGAATTTAGCCTAAAGAATTTTTTTTTTTACCAGAATACTTTCAAAATAATATAAGATCTTTTTGAACCCAACATTAATAGCTTTGACAGAAACATTAGTAGTATCATAGGCATTTAATCCATTCATAGTTTTATATAAAATAATTTTACAGAAGCCTTGCCAAAGTCACCAAGTTCTTTTCGATACATGCATATTGCAGCCATATAAGATTACATATATCTGTATACATATATGTGTATTGACATGTATTCATGTGAATACATGTGTGTGCGTTTGTGTATGTATTTGTGTGATAGCTGATAGATGAGAAACAGACAGACAGATAGACAGACAGATCAATCGATCGATCGATAGATAAATAGCCACACAGAGAGAAACAGAAAGAGAGAGAGTGAGAGAGACAGACAGGGACATACATGGAAACGTTAAGTGCCTGTGGAGATTTAGGAGCATTTCTGTGCAACTTTAGATCCGTGTAAGTGTTTATGTATTGCATAAGAATGTCTTTATCAATGATTCAAGCAAAGTGTGGCCGTTGATTATTTGCCTGAATTTTCAACACGCTATTTGAAAGAGACATGGAACAGAGACGAAAACAATTTAAACAATACGACTATCATACGGGATTTATAATATATATATATATATATATATATATATATATATATATAGAGAGAGAGAGAGAGAGAGAGAGAGAGAGAGAGAGATGTGTGTGTGTGTGTGTGTACGAAAATTTTAGAAAAATATAGAAGGGAATCAGTGGAAATTTTACCGGTGAGTGCGTTAAATTAGAAGGCACTAAAAGAGATCTCCCCAGATACAACAGTATATATATATATATATATATACTTATATGTGAGTGTGTGTGTGTATTTGTGTGTGTGTGTGTGTGTGTGTGTGTGTGCGTGTGCGTGCGTGCGTGCGTGTGTGTGTAGCCTTTTAAATTTTTATGCTTTATGGTTTAGTCAGAGAAGAAAAGATAGTACTCTAACTCTTTTCAGGATCTCAGAGACTAGTCGAAATATTAAAGAATTTATCATCAGATTGGGTCTAAAATCAACCGAATCAATTCCCTGCAAAGCGCTTATGGTATCCAAATGGTAATGCTAAACTGGGTGACAACACAAAGACAGGAACAGTCCTTCCAACGAGCGTCTATGTCGTTGTTATTATGTTAAACTGTCGTATGTCCAAATTTGGCCTAATGCATTTTTCTCAATATTTAATTTTCTTTACAATAGCAGGTTCTTTTAGTCAAACTATCGTATCTCTAGCTGCTTCAGATGCCAAGATATGAAAATTATCAATGTGTAGTACAACGGTTTAGCAGTTTTCAAAAGTATAGTAAGTCCCACATACGATAGTTTTGCAAAACATTTTCTGACTGAAAATATACATGCATGGAGTTACGATTTTATGCACCCAACAAAGTATTATTGTTAAGCTGAAACTGTTGCTAATGTAAAAAGAATGGTGGAACTATTTTTTCGTTTATTGAAAAAGTATCGTTTTGGACTTACGACCCTTTTGCATAATAGCAACGATATGATTATATTTTTGTCCACCAAATTTCTGTTACAAAGCATTTGGGAATTTGAGTCATAGATAGAAGTAATCACTTGCCTAAGTATCTTCGCAGGTGGATTGGACCGAAAAATCCGCAATTGTAAAGCTGCTATCATTTCAACCACTGATAAATATTACAACTTTTAAATAGCAATGGACCTCACCGAATTGAAACAGAAGGCAAGGTGTTATTGTTGGAATTTTACAACCCTTCCCAGATTTTAGGCTAACTACATTCAATTTTTTTTTTCGTTCTGTTGTTTTTTACTTGTATTGTTAACACAGTAAGCTGAAAGATTAGTAAAATATGGTTTTCTTTCAGAATATTGTTTTGTGAGGATTGTCATTTGGGCATTTTATCGCCATGCTTTTTTCACTGCAAAGCTGATTAACGACGTACGGACAATAGTCTCATTCTGATAATAGTAGACACGGTCACTCGGTACACATATTTTACATTAGTTCATGTATGTATGCTATGTGTGTGTGTGTGTGTGTGTGTATTCATATATATATATATATATATATATATATATATATATATAATACATACGTATATATATATATATATATATATATATATATATATATATATATATATATATATGCGTGTGTCTGTGTGTATGCGCATGCAGTGGGTAAGTTTTAAAGTTATCACGTTTAATAACCTAAATCATGCTATCATGTATGTCAATAATAAAAATAAGGATAGTAAGGAAAATGAAAGGAGAGGAAGGAGAAGGATATCCAAAGATAAAAAAAGGGCCAACTTTAAGAATGTAACAAATATAGGCATTTTGTTTGCAGTGACACTAGTGAGTTATAGGTAAATATTCTCTTCAAGACGTTCAATCGTAGCCTAAAGCATCTAACATGGCTGCATCCTGTGTCGGCCCGTGCAAAGCATTCAGAATACTCATGCTGTGATGTTCTTGATTATATTAGCTATATTGATGCGATATAAATTTTGTTTCCAGTAAAGAAAATAAAGATGGTATTAACTACAGAGATGATGATGATGATAATTATTTTTTCAAAGCAGCTAAATGTCATTAGATGTGTGAATTTAGATGAATTTCATTACTGGCCGAGGTGTATTTTCATAAACATATACATCCGCATATGCTTTCTTCGAAGTGCTTGGCATGTATTGTTTATTAAGCGCCCTAGATTTTTGTTGAAACTAAATTGCTTTCGCTGGTCTGTGAATTTATATTTTTTCTCACAGTATAATAGTCTGCAAAATGCATCGCTGGAATTACTTGCAATCGCAATCTGCGCATATATGTTTGAATTGTAATACATTGTGGCGTTGTTTTTGTACCCTTAACAACATTTTGCATTGCAATGTACAAGTGTCCTTGAGTTGGTTTACGAATATGTAGACATGTATTCAAATATGCCTGTGCATATATGTGTGTGTATATGAACAGATACACACACAAATGTTTGTGTATATAAATAGACACGCACACAAATACACACAAATAACACACACACACACACACACACACACACACATATATATATATATATATATTTATATGTACGTGCATACATACTAGCACATAATACTGTATACGTGTATTTGTGTATATATGTATATGCGTGTTTGTTTGTTTATTTATCTTTGCATATTGAGGTGTACAAACATGACTGTTTACTTCAGTTTTATATACTTGCTTTCGGTATTAAGTTTGGTCATTCTATCATCCTTACAGTTTTTTGTTTTTACTTTATTATTTATGTATTTATAAGTTTAATAAATCTCACATGTGTTTCATGAAGATAACGAGTTGTAAAGGCGTCTTGGTCAAATCACAATGAGAACATGCTGCGACAAAAATCATATAAATAACAAAAAATATAAAAATACACGACAGTCATTCCTTTTTCGTTCACTGATATGTATGCGTTTACTCTCTCTCTCTCTCTCCCTCCCTCTCTCTCTCTCTCTCTCTCTCTCTCTCTCTCTCTCACACACACACACACATACACACACACAGGAACACACAAAAAGGAGAGAGAGAGATGGGGAGGAAAGTGTACCGAACAACCGGTTGAAGTGTTGGCGGTTCGGATCCTATTGCTGGCGATGCTGACACAACCAGCTCTTTGCAACTGACTGTATATTAAGTTGCAAGTTAGTAAGAGCAGTTGGCATTTCTCATGTTTGTAAGCAGCGGCTGTGTGGCTACAACAGAGATTTTATCCGTGAACAGAAAAAAAAAGGCCAAAATGACTAGTTTCTAGTTCTCCTACAATCGCGTGCGTGTGCATGTGTGTATGTGTGATTGTTTGTAGGTATGCCTGAGTTGAATGTGCTTGTGTATGTCTGTACCGATTTGACGTGGCAACATGGAATCTTATACATATACGTTTGTATATATATATATATATATATATAAGAAAGAAAATGCACACACTTCACATAGTTTTAATACACTTTTAAATATATTTAATATTATGCTTGTCGACCGGTTTCGCTTTCGCTAATCATGACATTGAAATTATATCAGTCCATTCTGTCTTTCTGAAAGACAGAATGGACTAACCAGTACAGGAAACTGGGTAGCCATTGGTCGAGGCGTGTCCAGCCTTTTGCATCGCCTGTAATCCCCATATCCGTCTCCATATACGTGGTGTGCCTCACACATACACACATACACACACATCTATGTACGCATGCTTTTCTTTTCTCTCTTTTTTCCACCTCCTCCCACCCTCAAGAACTAGCATACATCTGTCGTGCTTGCATACACAAATACCAATTGTAGCACAGTTCCGGATAGCTATCTTGAACTTCCTGCATGTCTTCATTCGGTTAATTGAGCCAGAGAAACTAGCTTTCTGCAAGAAGCGTATGAAACTTTAAATCGCATGAGGCCCAGATCAAATTGTTTTAAATAAAAATATAATGCAAATCTATATATATATATATATATATATATATATATATATATATATATATATATATATAGATAGATAGATAGATAGATAGATAGATAGATAGATAATGTGCGTGTGCGTCTGTGCACACACGCACACATATCACGTGATCACGTGACCGACCAGATTATCAGATGCTTTACATTCTTTAAGCCATCAAATGACGCCAGCCTGCTGGCCAGGCGAGCAGGCCAACACTCCCCATTGATCGAAAGGAGACTGGAGGAACGTGAAATGAAGTGTTTTGCACAAGAACACAACACACTCCTCGGTTTGGGAATCGAACTCATGAACTAGAGATCATGAGTGCAACAGCCTAACCACAAGGCCACGTACCTTCACACACACACACACACACACACACACACAAATACACACAAATACACACATACATATATATATAAATATATACACACATATATATTCATATATTTACATACATTTACACATACATGATATATATGCACGCATACATATGTATGCACACACACATTATACACGTACGCATGCACACACACATATATGTATGTATGTTTGTATGCATGTAAGTATATGAAGTTTTCTCAAACCTAACTGTCAGGAAGCGCCTAACAGCAACTTAATGAGACATTTCTCAATTTAAAAGGAACACAAAATATCGCCGACCTGTTGACTGATTGTCCTATTCATTGTCGACGTGCTTATATACACTCTCTTATATAAATATATAAATATGTGTGTGCATGACAATGGGTATTTAAATGACATAATTGACAATGCTTAGAAGGCTGCGAACCCAGCTGGTTTGACAAGACACGTAAATCCAAATATATGAAATTTAGTCATCATCTACTAATATTAATTCTTCCGCATCGTCACTGGCTCCAGGCACACAATTTTGAAGTTTATGGGAGGAACCACATAACATTAACAATGGCTGTGACGTCAAATACCTACAACTGGGAAAAGAAAATGCGATGTATCAAGGACTTACTTGGGTCACGGAGAACGTAGCTCGAGTTTAGATAATATTGTTTTCTAGCATAGATATTATGCCATGCACTTTGATTAAGGGATATTTGACTATATCAGCTCCAGTACTTGACACATACAGATGTTATCGACTCTGGAATGCAGAGAGACAAAGTCAGCTACAGTAATGTTTGAACTCAGATCATAAAGTTACATAACTAATTATTGCAAAATATTTTGTAAGACGCCCTATTGTGTCTTTCATTTCAGCACCCTTTACATTCCATTACTGAAGTTAAATACTGCTTACTACTTCTCATACATCTCTTTTTTTAAAATGATATCCAGCATAAAGAGTCCACTCACACACAAACACACACACACACACATCCACACACATGGACATACATAGTACATACATACATACATACATACATACATATATATATGTGTGTGTGTGTGTGTGTGTATGTACATATATATATGTGTGTGTGTATATATATCTATATCTATATCTATATCTATATATATATATATATATATATATATATATATAGAGAGAGAGAGAGAGAGAGAGAGAATAGAGACAGCTGATGAAGGGATATTCCAAGTGGCTTTCCGTTTTCCTATATGTTCGTTCCGTTGTCTGTAGTTTATTGTTCTAACGTCCTGTACCCTGATATGCATGTATATACACATGTAGATGTAAGTATGTACATATATGTGTGTATACATGTATATATATTCTTTGTATTATATATATATATATATATATATATATATGCACACACATACATGAGTATAAGTTCATTGGGGTTTAACCCAGATGTTTATCGTGTTATGAACTTCCTAGATAAAATTGTAAATTGCAGATCTTCCAGATAAGTATCTGAAAATCCACAAATATTGGTAAGGTATTTTTAGTGACAAATATTAAAAATGGAGAGTGAAAAATAATTTTACTACTTCAATATACAATTGTTTCGTCATAATTCAATATAATCAATCTTGAAACATTTTGCTGTATATTCATAGATTTTTTACAAAGCAAAATTTGAGAGTGATTTCGGAGTTTTGGCTTACTAACAGACGCATAAACATGCATACACACATAAACATATGCATAAACATACATACATACATACATGCATGTATGTATGTATGTATGTATATATAGTATATATATGCACACATATACATACATATATATATATTCACTCTCACACACACACATATTATACACGTACGCAGATACACACACAGATCAATGCATATGTGTGTGAATGTACATATATATGTGTGTGTGTGTGTGTGTGTGTGTGTGCAAAATAAATATGCAGAGTTGACATGTCATTAAGGAACGGGACAGACTTATTGTCTGGAGGTATGTGGAAAATATTGGACACGTGTTTCTGCCTCAATAGGCGTCATCACCACGTTAATCCTCATAACCTATCTCCAGAAACGTAGACATATACAAAAACAATATGGCCTGGGTAATGTGATTAAATTAAACAAATATGAAATAAGTCTGGCCAGCCGTGTGTATATGATCCACACAAACACAGTTGTATTAAATACAATACTATGTAAATTCTTGATTTATCAAAAGAATGTGTCACAATTAAAAAATGGCCATTGGTATTTTCTGCTTCCCATTCATGAATTACCCAAACATGCTGCACGTTGCATTTCACTCGGGAAACGGTGACCTTATTTACTTCACTCAAGTAACAGCTGAACAGCAAACATGAAGTCTAAAAAGACACAACGCGTAGGAACGTTTTCAAGCAGAACCAGTATGATATACCATTAACCTCTGTCCTACTATACAGGGATCAATGAGCGATGAAGATGAAGAAAGCAATGTACTCTTGTTGAAGGCCAACTTGACATAAGTTATAAGAGTACAATTGGAAGTGAGTATCCTGGACATTTAATAGGGATGGTTCTTTCCACGACTTCTCAGCAAAGTGAAAGGTGCAATTTCATTTCCAGGTTTTCAAACTGTCATGACAGAATTTGCACCACCTGCAAATTGTACTTTCAGTGAAAGACAGCGATACTCATTGGGATGGAACAGTATCAGAAGTTTATACATTTCAAACAACCAGCCAAGAGTTTTAAGGTCCTTTCACCATGCTGTTAAAGGTCTGTAAATTATACAACTTATTTCAGCTTTCACCCAAGTATTGTAATGATCTTGCTAAAGATTTAAAGCATCAAGCTCAATAGATTAATGTCAGCTTGGAGGTACTGCAAGGCATTTTGTCTGATGTTCTAATGATACTTAATACAAGGGAATATATTTGGGATAGAAAATAATTAACTGAATCGACTACAGCTACTGTCACAGACGTTCAGTTTTTTTACATTAAAATAGTAAAGATAGAATGGGATTAAATATTACCAGTCAATTAAGCCACCCTTTCACGGCTCTTAATCCATATAATAAATCTTGCAAATTACTTCAACGTCTGAATTCCATGGCGCTCTGTTAAAATACATCAAAGACGGCACTCGATCTGCTTGGGTCAAAGCTGAAATAAGTTGTATAGTCTACAAACCTTTAACAGCATGGTGAAAGGACCTTGAATGTATAGGCAAACCTCCCGCAGACCTTACAAATTACACCATCCTACACATGTAGGACTCATTGAATAATGCAGTCATAGATATTTCTTAAAAAACTGCATAACCGAGGATAGAATGCTTCTGAATATAGATTTCTCAAAATTGGCTGGTCTGCGGATTAGCAACAAGAATTGCAGTGAGATGTGTGTGTGTGTGTGTGTGTGTGTGTGTGTGTGTGTGTGTGTGTGTACGTATGTATGTATGTATGTATGTATGTATGTATGTATGTATGTATGTACGTACGTACGAATGTATGTATGTATGCATGTAAGTATGTATGTGTGTATGTATGTATGTATGCACGTACGTATGTATGCATATATCAGAAAACTTGCACGGAAAAAACGTCACATATTTCCTTTACATCATGTATTAGAGGTTAACACTTTCTGTAAACTTCTGTACGTATATGCATGTACATATGTGTGTGTATGTGTGTATGAATACACTTATACGTATAAATATATATATGTGTATGTATGTGTGTGTGTGTGTGTGTGTGTGTGTGTGTGTGTGTATACACGCAAATACACATACGCAAAAATAACATTATATCTGTATAGCCAGTATATTAAATGCATGTATAACTGATTAAATATATTCATGTTAATCAAGTAACTATAATTTGTTAAAATAAGAAAATTAATATGTATGTATATGTATACACACACATGTATACCTCCAGGCAAATACGCATAAGATAAATATACATATGTACATGTTTACTTATGTATATGCACACATGTATACATATATAAATCTACACATATATATAAATATACACACTCAAATATATATATATATATATATATGTATATATATATATATATAATACGCCCAAAAGAGTGTAATGAAATAGATATGCGTACTAAATCCTCTAATGAATAGAGTATACTAAAAATATATGAACACATATGTAATTTGTCATCCAGCTCAGCGTATTCACTTGAAAATACCTAATTGGTGTGAAAACAACTTTGTACATTGATATGCACTTCTTCCGACGTGCGCTTTTACCCGGACAACTTTATTTATGGTTAAAAGTTAAATGTTGCAAAGTTTCCAATCAGAGTTTCAGTCGGAGTATCAACGTCTTAAACAAATGATATTTCTGACTGTAAAGCTTTTAAGCCGCTTATTGCAGCAAATATGGATTCAATAAATTGGATGTCCCTAACGCTCGGTTCTTAATACAAACCAAGATATTGGTCAACTTCAAGTTTTAAATTGTAGGCTTCACTATTCCTTTTGGAATGGAGGTTGAGATGATAAACAAAAGAGTTCTGAATAATTATTCAAAAGGTTGGTACTCTATATAATACCCTGAATATTTTTTTGTGTCCTTGGTTAGTACACATAAATTTCAACATCCGACTCCATCCATCAGGAAGGAGGTATCACAGAGTTAGTATAACTCACTGCCATAATCAACAGCTGTACTGTTTGGTAGTATAAAGTACTTAGACCTTCTACAAGTAATATACTCTATCGTGTTAGAAATGGAAGGACATATCGGAAAATGTAGTAAGGTTAAAATACGGGATAGTCACGACTAAAGTGTCCTTGATATGCCTGCTTGATCAAGAACGATTTCGACTAAGCAATCACAATAAAAACGACTGCCTGGATTTTGTGCCTACATTTTAGAGAAGTGTTTACAGTAAAATTCCACCAGTATCCTTTCATATAATGGATGAGTATGCTATTAATACCGTTATAAATTCTTATATGTCTGTCTTCAGGAATTAACTTTTTGCAAATTCCATTGTTTGATATTTAGCCACATAAACAGAGTAGCACTTAGAAGACATTCGACAGAATCTGCATCTAGGTATTTTACCTGCTTACTCATGCTTTTTGTGTGTCAGCTATTTTGTTATTTTCTGTTCTTAGATTTCAAAGTGAAATATAATATATCGGATGTTGGTCCAAAGTGGGCTAATCTGATTACCTATGTTACCTACAGTCTGAAGCTTCTAACAACATTGCTATGTATATAACCTTATGCTAATTATTTGAATGCTTTTCACCTGATGTTCCGTTGCGATAGAAAAGTGCAACTTCTCTGAGTGTGCATCTCTGGTCGTCAATTAAGAATTCTTAGCGATGTGCTCCTTTCCAACTGTCATAATGTTATTTGTCTCTCGTCCACTGAATTGATGCATGAATGCACGTCTACAGGTGGTTGTTTGTAGCTAACCTTGTTTCTATTTAGATAGAATCTGTCAGTATTATTAAAGTAAAATGTTCTGTTAATGATTAAACATTTTCGGGGTTTAACATCAATAGCGGCAAACACATTTATCAACATGGTGTTAACATAATAAACCCGTTTCGGTCTACGGTTTTAGTGTATGCAGAGAGCTTTGAGGACCCTCTATTTTATCCAGATGTCGCTCATTCCCTGGTTGCATATCATTGTTGAAAATGTCTACATGGATATATTCAGTTATCTCTTGATACCCGTAGCGATCTTTGTACGATATCAAAGAAATAGTAACCCCTTGTTTTACAATCACGTAGAAATATTTACTTTGACCATATTCCTTATATTATTTGAAAATGTCTTAACCAGATACATCAAGGGTCTTCCTCACGTCATTCATCTATTTGGCATATAATTTCAGATGGTTTATAAGAAGGCTTTGTCAGGCTGGTGTTTCTGTCGTCCTGTGAGCCAATCACTTACTCAATGTAAATGATAATGGCTTCACTTCAAGTATATGTATTATTACTGAGAGACTCTTTTTTGTTTAATAAATCTCTGCGATATTTTATCTTAGAGACAATGTGATCACGTCCTATATTTATCATCAGGAAGGTTGTTCAGAGCGAAGTAAGTTGTCTATGACCTTGATTGTGGAAGAACTCAAAAAGCCTCTAATATCATCGAGGGAGGGATAGAGTCATATGATTTCTTAGAATCCAACCGGACAACTGTAACCAAATCTCCACTTATGTCACCCTACGCTTGCCATCAAAATTTCAGTGATTTCAAGTTGTTCATCACATTACAACATCCCTTCATTTCTACCTGCCAATCTAATACGCAGGTAGCTCAGTTTCATTTGATTGAAGAGCTGAACACTCAACGCCGTAACAGACAGAAATTCATTTAGTTTATTCGTATGTTGCACTGTCGCCTGATTACCTGTATGACAAGGAAAATAATATTTATAGATTAGTTTCGCTGAATAGGATTTAATAATATTTATTATCTACTCGGTATATATTTCTAATTCCAAACCAAATTAGTTCTAGTTTTAAGACTATAATATCTGTGAATGTATTAATAATATTTGTGTGTGTGGTGTGTGTGTGTGTGTGTGTGTGTGTGTGTGTGTGTGTGTGTGTGTGTGTGTGTGTGTGTGTGTGTGTATGAAATAACTACATATTTATGAAATGTGTATTTATGTATTTATATATAAAATACAAATATATACAATGGAAGTATGTTTATGTACGAATTTATGAACAAATGCTAGCTGAAGGCTCGAGTTAACTTCAAAATCTACATCATTATCATTTATGATCATTTTGTCCGACAAAATTTTTTTTTCTATTTATTTCCTTCTGCCACTGGTTGTTTCTTTTGCCATAGTCTTTGATATCATATTTTTGTGGACTTGCAAACGTCTTTCTTTATTACATCCTATGACTAAATGCAGTTGTAATAACAGGAAGTAGCGTCAAAGGATATGAGAAATGCTGTTTCCTGGCTGTAGACAGACAGTAAACTGAGTCAGAAATCTGTGTAAATCATAACAACAACAATAATAATAACAACAACAACAATAACAATAACAAAAAATATTTTTCTTATTCGTCACAATGGCTCTGAGGAAAGAGGGACAGTATAAAAGACAAGATACAAAGAAGTGGAGAGAGTCTAATACGAAACATTTAACAAAGGAAGAGCAAGAAGGAAAACAATAATTCGAACAAAAAGATTCCTCGTAGAGTGGGCGGGGGTTAACAACTCTAAAACCAATCGAAGAAACCCCACTGAATCACTCTGACCACCGAAAGCAAATGATCACCTTCCTTTGTCGTTTCTTGGTCTTCAGGCAAATGCAAGAGTAGGTCATCTATTTGGCATATAATGTTTGCAACCTCACCACCTTTCAATGAATTTACTAGCAAGAAGTAACACCTTTCCCTTCATCCTCACATTCTTGTGCAAGATGAGGGTTTGACTGAAGAGGAAAGTGTTTGTCTTTAATCCCTTCAGTCTCGTCCGCCATACATACTTTTTGCCATAGCCCCCTGAGAGAGGAATATTGCTAGCCGTCCCCGGCTAAAAGAAGACAGCGTGATCTACAAAATGGCTTGGTTGAAAACCGGATCCGAACCATTCTCAACAGCTATTGGACTAAACCCAAGAAATAAGCGATACTCAGCCAGTGAATGAATGTGCAAAAAGCGGATTCGTGCACATCTGTGCACATCTCGGATAGTTGTGGCTGTCGGCTTTTACGTGTCTGTAGTCTGTCATGAACTCGCAATATACTCCAGTAACATTGTAAACCATGATTTCAGGAAATCCATAGTCCCTGGGTCGAAGTTCCCAGGAACATACTAATCAGTTGATTCTTGTCGACACCTTGGGTTTGTCCGATAACGTCATCGCCTCCCCTAATTATAGTCTTCTATGGAACGCTGATAAGTTCCGCTGAACACGTTACTAAACTTGTAAAGGAATGTCAGTTTCTGACAAAATCCCGATGTCAAGCCTTGCTCTTCCCTTGACTCAAGACTGCATCTCAGACAAAGAGACGAACAGTCGAAAGATGTGCCTGACTAAAAGATCTTTTCCTATGATTTTTTGTAGATTTTGTAGTTCTGAAATCCTGGCGTCACTGGTTGGTACCACATCTATATCAGTTTCCTCCCAAGCTGACTACAAGCCCCGTATATTTTTCTTTCTTATTCTGGTTGAAGTTTTGCATGTTGATCGAAATAAAAGCAAAGCAAGAGAGATCACTGGCCTTAGGCTTATGGCAAAGGTAATCCTTTCTTTCCGATAACCTGGACCAGCTGAAAAAGTCCATTCTGAAGGTTTTTAGTTGCTCTTACCCAGCAGACTCTCACGTCATTTCGAAAATTACTCTTCATTGTAAACTAATCACATATGAGTATACTCGCTAAAAGTTCAACTAAAGGAAGTTTTAAAGTAGTCTTTACAAATCCTACCTCATCTGTTTGCGTGTGTGCAGACCCCAGTTACTTATCAGTTTTAGGTTTCAGGTCGAAATTTACTTTTTGCGTGTTTTCTTGTTGTTTTCGCTGTTTGTTGGTTTTCGTTTTTTGCTTTTGTTTTGTTTCTGCTGTTTGTGTATTTATATGTAGTTGCAGGTTTGGCTCTTTTTTTTTTGTGTTTGCAGCAGTGCATTTAGTAGGGTTAGTGTAGGTGTCTGGCTGATTGAAGGAAAAAACGTTGGCCCATCAATCTTCCTGCCTTTCTATTCGAGGTGGCTTTTCTTCTTTTCCTTTTTACATTTCTTCTTTGCCTCTCACGATGTGGTCTCTGAATCAAACGACTCTAATGCGGATGGTGGGAGAGGTATGTTTTGACACAAGTGCTTGAGTTTGTGTTTGTAGTTTTTGTGGGGATGAAGATAGAATGAGAGTTGTTAGGATATGTTTTGTGACACGTCCTGTTGTTGTCATAGGGATTCTTGTCGTGGTTTTTACCTCTATTGCCAGTTGCATTGCTGCTGCAGCTGTTTTGATGCTGTTGCTTTCGTTGATGCTATTGTTGTTGACGCTAGTCTTGTTATTACAACCAGCGTCGCTACTATTGCTTTGGTTGTAGTGGCACGCTGCTCTTAATATTGTTGCTGTTGTGTTTGAGATGTCGGCAGCAGTGGGGGCTTTCTTTCTTGCAGCTTATACTGCAAACAGAAGGCTCTTACGTGATATCAAGTGCTACATATATGACACCTTAGCCGTCTACCCTCTACGATCATAAAAGTAAGACATCCGAAATAGTGAAAGAGGAGATGGCTTCGTGTCTCTCTCTAGATCCGTTTGAATCAAGAGTTCCATAAATTTCCCCCACCAGTTCTCCTTGCGCTGCTTTTAAACCTCTAATATCGAAGCTACATCTTTAGTGTCAACCAACACAGTAGACACCAACCAGCAGAGATCTATTCCTGGTGACACTATCCTCATCTTCACCAGATTTAACCCCACATTTCTAAATTTCTAAAAGAGGCTGTACAATGCTCTTTTGCTTTCATCTTCAAGGTTTGAAACTAATATCGACAAGGTCAGGGTGTCTGGTACGAGGGATTTTTTATATTTATGTTTATTTATTTATACATTTATTTACTTATTCATTTATTTTGCTGAGAACGGATTCCAGGGCACCATTCTAACCGGGTTTGCTTTGGTTTTACTACCCTTCGACATTTTAGTCCAACGCATTATAGGTTACCGTGCACCTAATTTTATTTTGAGTTTTGAGCACTGCTAGACTTATTGCTTTATTTCCTTCAAATTTTGGCCTTTTTAGGCCACCATTTTGTTTTTCAGTTTTCGCTGATATTCTTGCTACACTGGCAAAGGATCCAGTTTTTGCAGCTGCTTATCTGTACACTTCGTTGTCAGTGCTGCAGATATTGCTGCTGCTTTCGTAATAGAAGTGGTAGCAGTGGTGGTGTTGCTTCGTATTGCAGGAGCTGGTTTATATATGAAGTTGGTAGTGTTAATACTGTTAATACTATCAACAGCTGACGCAGGGGTGTGATAATGGTGCAATCAAGGTGGTGGCGGCGAAACTACTATCACTGGTCGTGCTGTTGATTCTTTTTGACAATTTTTGTTCTTCTTTAAGGTGGTGGTGGTCATGTTTACTATGTTGTTGTTGTTGTTGCTGCTGCTACTGCTGTTGTTACTGTTGTTTGATGCTCTGTTGTTCGGCATACTTTTGCAGCTGCTATTTTCTATTCTCAACGTGCATCAGAATGGGGAAGCCATTTTCACTGCAGTGAGATCTTGACTGACAGCTCTCCAAGGATATTAATTGCAGTCGATAAAGGAACAACAGCAGCTATTATTACTACTATAGATATCTTTAAGAAATGTTTCGTACGCATTGCTAAATTATTTTAAACACGATATATGCAATTCTATACATACGTGTGTATGCGTGTACAAATGCATTTCTATTTATTTGCGTATATATATAAACATATATAAATATACATTGGGTCATCCCATAAATAATGCGTGTTTTCAATTGCATGAAATAAAAGCCGGAGGGGAACGGGATAAACTACTTGCATCAACTTGCTTTAAAAGCAGGTAGTAATTTTACCTAGTGCTTATTCTTAGTGCAAATTTTGAAGAGCGCAGTTAGGTTTTAATAGCTATTTTTTCAAAGTTATAATGGAAGGGATAAAAGAGCATATTTGGCATATTTTGCTTTATGTGTTCAATAAAGGCAACAACGTAACGGAAAGTGCGAGGATACGGGGATCGGACAATAAGCGTAAGTCAGTGTCAACGGAAATTCCGAACCAAAAACTATAGCCTAGAAGACGAGCCTTGTCCTGGAAGATCTGTAGAGTTCGACGAGGACGTCAGGCAAACATTGGTGGAACAAAATCCCATCGTAACTGTTGCGGAACGAGCAGAGAAGCTTGGATTTGGTCATTCAACCGTTCAACACCTGTGTGCCATCGGAAAAGTCAGAAAATTGGGTCAATGGGTTCCTCACAAACTTTCCGAGTCTAATCGCGTGCAGAGAGTGAATGTATGCTCTTCTTTGATGTCACGTCTCATGAATCAACCTATTTTGGACTGAATAGTGACTGGTGATGAGAAGTGGGTTCTCTTTAAAAAATGTCAAGCACCGAAGACAGTGGGCAGGGAAAGGAGAAACACCGGTAACCCAGGCTAAAGAAGGTCTTCATCCACGTAAGGTGTTATCTGTTTGGTGAGATACGAAAGGTTTAGTCCACTTTAAACTTTTAGACCCAAACCAAACGATAACAAAGGAGATCTAGTGTGAGCAACTTGAGTGGCTTAAGTCAGCGCTAGAAGAAAAACGATCGTCTTTGGTTTCAAGACGAAAGTTGTTCTTCCATCAAGATAATGCTCGGCCACATACAACGTGGAAGACATTCCAAAGGCTGAAGCAGTTTGAATGGGAAACGGTGACCCACCCACCATATTCGCCGAACATTGCTCCATTTGATTATCATTTATTCCGCAGTCTTCAAAATCATTAGGACGGAAACAATATAAATTCTTTAGACGAGGTCAGAACAACACTGGAGGAGTATTTTTCGTCGTGAACAAATGAATTTTGGAAGAGGGGGCCTTGCAAGTCTCCCAGATAGATGGAAGGGCATCGTAGAAAGTGAAAGAGAGGATATTTTAGATGAAAAAAGAATTTTATCTTAATTTTGAAGATCGCATTATTTATGGGATAACCCAATATATAAATACACACACACATACACACACATATATATATACACACAGATACATACACACATACACACACATACACATATATATGTACATATATATATATATATATATATATATATATATATATATATATATATATATATATATATATATATAAACACGTATATATGTTGTATGTATGTATGTATGTATGTATGTATGTATGTATGTATGTATGTATGTATGTATGCATTACGTGGTCTGCAGATGTTCCTCACATTGTGTTTAGTAACGATTGTTTGTTCTTCTAGAGCAAATATTGTTACCTGACTTGATCCGGTTAGACCAGAAGTTTTCATCACAGCAACGTTTCAGCCATTAAAGGAATTAATTCTAAATTTGCAGTAAAATGTATACAGTTGAAACCTGTTTATCTTCGTTTTAGAAGAAGACAATTTTAGAAGACGTATTGATAGAGAAAAAATGCAAATTCAGAATTATTTTGGTTACGTTGCATTAATTTATGTCAGCAAGGTCAAGACAGAGTGATCGGAACTATGGCAATTCTTTTCAAATAGAAGGTGAACCATATCTAATCGATCAATACTATCCCTTTAAGATTTATGGACTATGTACTTGAAATACATTGTAGAGAAACTATTTCAGCTATTTAAAAACGCACTAAAACCGTTTAATTCACTTTAATTTAATTTCTTGAGCTGTCAAAAATTTTCGTCGCATAACTGTAATTTGATTACTGACCTGGAACGCAATTCCAATGAATTTCAGAGGTTCTTCTACGATGCGTTTGTTTCACATTCAAGTCTCATATCAAATCACTCGCGTGTCAAACACAACTCCGAACTTACAGTTTTATAGCAAATTGATATAACATTGGATATACAACGAAGCAAATGCCTTTATAAAATCTACCACGGTGTGAAAGGTAGAGATTTAATGTTCAAATTATGCAGTGTCAGCGATTAAAGACTGAAATGGAACTTGTGGAATGCATATGTATACTAACTTCTATGCTTCATGCATTCATGAGCCTAACAGTTGTAAAACTGTTAATCCCAACCATGAATTTTTTTTTGTTCCCTCGCCATTCAGAATATACAATCTATGCTTGTGTGCGTGTGTGTGTATGTGAGCGTGTGCCTGTGTGTATGTGTAGAATCACCACAGGATGTTACCTACAGCAACGTTAGTTGATGGTTGGTTAACATGATTAACTTCCCTCTAATATATTTTCATCCCCAGAGATGGGGTATCTATTTTTTTCTAGCTTTGATTTTTTTCACACATGAAGAAATAACAACTTTATAGTTTGTATGTTTATGATGAAGAAAATATAAATTTAGTGCCCTTTTTTTTTCTAAAATATCGAAGAAATATGCTTTAGCCTGTTTTACGACAGTTTACGATCATTAATATCATTAATGTCTTTTAATAAGCGAAAGCATAGCTGTATGGTATCGGAGCAAACATTGCTGTGTCTGTGCACGAACGTTCTCGCATAAGACAATTACGGAAGCTTGCTATGCAACCACCTTGGGCACGTGTCTAATACTATAGCTATAGATTAACCAATGCATTCTGGGTGGATTTGGCAAACGGAAACTGTGCGAAGCTACTAGTATATGTCTAAATGTATATGTCTTTGTCTTTATTTTTGTCACCTACACGACGGTTTCACAGCCACGTTGGTTTCTTTATTTCCTCGTGCCTCAGTGGTTCAGCAAAATAGACCGATAGAATAAGTACTGAAGTTTTACAAAGAACATACGTAATGTGGTCGATCTGCACGACTAAAATCCATCAGGTTAGTGTTCCAGCATGGTCGCTGTCTGATTACTGAGACAAGAAAATGGTAAATATAGATGACATTTTATAGTTTATACATACATACATATATGTATATATATATATATATATATATATATATATATATATATATATATATATATATATATATATATATATATATTTGTATGTATATAAGGGTGTGCATGAACGTTCTCGCATAAGACAGTTAAGGTATTAATTAGTCTATGGTGAATGCAAATTCTTGCAAAAATCCAGGACAAAGTAAAGGAGATAACAATTAAGTGACCCTGAACTGTGACTCTGAACTGTGTATTATTTTGAAGTCACGTATAGGCTCCCCTAACATCATGTATTCTCACCCAAAATGGAGACGATTACCAGCATTTTTAAGCGGATCACTTATATATTGTGGTTGTTTCTACGCCACAGACATACACACACACATATCTACTCAGTTTATAGATCACTTTGTTAATCTATAAATTAAGCGTATGCGAATGTGTGTGTTTGCGTATGTGCGTCTGCCTGAGTGTGTGTGGTGTGTATGTGTATATTAACTGTACGTGAATGTGTGTGTGTGTGTGTGTGTGTGTGTGTGTGTGTGTGTGTGTGTGTGTGTGTGTGTGTGTGTATTAATTGGTTTAGGCTTCAAAAACAATACGCTAACCACTCTAAAACCA